>NC_133724.1:5987968-6057968 GCF_048934315.1 Petromyzon marinus
GGGTAGAGAGAGGGGTTAGAGAGAGATGGGGGGTAGAGAGAGATGGGGGGTAGAGAGAGATGGGGGTAGAGAGAGATGGGGGGTAGAGAGAGGGGGTAGAGAGAGATGGGGGGTAGAGAGATGGGGTAGAGAGAGATGGGGGGTAGAGAGAGATGGGGGGTAGAGAGAGGGGGGTAGAGAGATATGGGGGGTAGAGAGATGAGGGTAGAAAGAGGGGGTAGAGAGAGAGGGGGGTAGAGAGAGATGGGGGGTAGAGAGAGATGGGGGGTAGAGAGAGGGGTAGAGAGAGATGGGGGTTAGAGAGAATGGGGGGTAGAGGAGGGGGAGGGATAAGAAGGAGGAACGCAGAGCGTGACATCTTTTGTGAAAGATTCCCTCTTCCCTCTCTCTCTCCCTCCCATCCCCTCCTCTCTCTCTCCCTTCTCCCTCCTCTCTCTCTCCCTTCTCTTTTACCTTCTCCCTCCACTCTCTCTCCCTTCTCCCTCCTCTCCCTCCCCACCTCCTCCACCTCCCCCTCCCTCCCCCCATCCCCCCACAACGCTGCACACTCCAGTTACCGAGGCCGTGGGTCCGACAAAACGACGAAGACGTTTGGCAGTGACATTTGACTTTTGGGGGGGGGGGGGGGGTGATGGCGAGGGGCGGAGGGTGGGGGAGGAAGGGGGGGGGGCTGCGGGGGGGGGGTGCAAAAATGACTTCACTCGCTGTGCTAACGAGCAACAGATGGTGGGGTGGGGGGCGGTGTGGAGGTGTTTAGGGGGCACCTGGCACGGAGCTGGCAGAATGCGTGGAAGAGGGATTCAATGTTGTGGCATCGCAGGAGGATTATAGAGGAGCAGGAGGAGGAGCAGGAGGAGGAGGAGGAGGATGTCTTCTTGTTGTTGTTGTTGTTATCGTGTTCTGGATCGTGTCGGGTAAATGTCACACAACATGGGTGAGCCGCGTGAGACGAGGCCAAGCGTCGTGGTGGCGAGATTTTGACCGCGCGGGGGGAGGTCGTGGGTTCCTCTTTTTGTTTACGATCAGAGGAAACAACAACAACAACAACAAGAACAACAACAACAACAACAAGAACACAAGATGATGATCGGTGTCGTCGGCACTTTGTTTCGTTCATCATTTCGTGTTTTTTTCTTTCAATGCTTTGCTTTATGTGCCACATCCCCCCTTTTAAATGAAATATTTCACTAAAAGATGTCACGCTCTGCTCTCCTCCTTCTTACCCTTCGATCTCTCTCTCTACTCCCTCTCTCTACCCCCCTTCCCTCTCTCTACCCCCTCTCTACCCTCTCTCTCTACCCCCCTTTCTCTATCCTCTCTCTCTACGCCCCCCTATCTCTACCCCCTCTCTCTACCCCCCCCCCTCTCTACCTCTCTCTCTACCCCCCCCCCTCTCTCTCTCTACCCTCTCTCTCTCTACCCCCCCTCTCTCTACCCTCTCTCTCTACGCCCCCCTCTCTCTACCCCCTCTCTCTACCCCCCCTCTCTACCCTCTCTCTCTACCCCCCCCCCCTCTCTCTCTACCCCCTCCATCCCGGTTGCATTCATCCCATCCCATCTCCCGTCATCATTGCCAGAGGGGGCATGGGGGGCAATGGTGTCATGTTGACGCCTGCTGCTGCTGTATATTTGGAGTTTGCGTGTCTCTCTCTCTCTCATCATCATCACGGTGGCTAGGAGATGTTAACGACCTCGCCTGGTATACAGGAGGTCGTGGGTTCAATCCCGACACTAACGCCTGCTGTATATTCGGAGTTTGCGTGTCTCTCTCTCTCTCTCATCATCATCACGGTGGCTAGGAGATGTTAACGACCTCGCCTGGTATACAGGAGGTCGTGGGTTCAATCCCGACACTAACGCCTGCTGTATATTCGGAGTTTGCGTGTCTCTCTCTCTCTCTCATCATCATCACGGTGGCGAGGAGATGTTAACGACCTCGCTTGGTATACAGGAGGTCGTGGGTTCAATCCCGACACTAACGCCTGCTGTATATTCGGAGTTTGCGTGTCTCTCTCTCTCTCATCATCATCACGGTGGCGAGGAGATGTTAACGACCTCGCCTGGTATACAGGAGGTCGTGGGTTCAATCCCGACCCTGACGCCTCCTGCTGTGTTTTTGGAGTTTGCGTGTCTCTCTCATCATCATCATCACGGTGGCTAGGAGATGTTAACTACCTCGCCTGGTACACGGGAGCTCGTGGCTTCGATCCTGACCCTGACGCCTGCTGCTGTATATTTGGAGTTTGAGTGTCTCTCTCTCATCATCATCACGGTGGCTAGGAGATGTTAACTACCTCGCCTGGTCTACAGGAAGTCGTGGGTTCAATCCCGACACTAACGCCTGCTGTATATTTGGAGTTTGCGTGTCTCTCTCTCTTATCATCATCACGGTGGCTAGGAGATGTTAACTATCTCGCCTGGTGCACAGGAGGTCGTGGGTTCGATCCCGACCCAGACGACACCTGCTGTATATTTGGAGTTTGCCTGTATCTCTCCCTCTCTCTCTCTCATCACCATCACGGTGGCTAGGAGATGTTAACCACCCCGCGACGCCAGAAGAGAGAGAGAGAGAGACAAGAGAGAGACCGAGAGTAATGGAGATAGAGACAAAGAGAGAAAGAGAGAGAGAGAGAAATAGAGAGCGACACACACACAAAGAGAGACAGAGACATCTGCAGGGAGAAATTCCGTCCTCAGCAGAGATGCAACCCACCTCACTCGCAGGCACCGAGGCGAGACGAAGAAGGAGAACAACAACAACAACACGAAATATAAATTACACCCCACTTATCTCAGAGCGTACACAATCACACACGTGCATGCACAGGGCACCCTGAAAAAATATCGTCTCGAGCACACAGGAGGAAGGGAGGGGTGGGGTCACGGCACCTCGCGTCTCCTGCAATCCGCGACGGCTTTTATTTATTGAGCTCTGAAGACGAACAACGTGTCTACCCAGGCAATGTCGTGCTTGTCGTAGTCGTCACGAGCATCCTCATCATCATCAGCAGTGACCGTCATCATCATCGTCATCACCATCATCATCGTCATCATCGTCACCATCATCGTCATCATCGTCACCATCATCATCATCGCCGTCATCATCGTCACCATTATCGTCATCATTGTCATCATCATCGTCATCATCATCGTCATCATCAGTCACCGTCATCATCATCGTCATCACCATCATCATCGTCATCATCGTCATCACCATCATCGTCATCATCGTCACCATCGTCATCATCACCGTCATCATCGTCACCATTATCGTCATTATTGTCATCATCATCGTCATCATCATCGTCATCATCATCAGTCACCGTCATCATCATCACCATCATCATCGTCATCATCGTCACCATCATCGTCATCATCGTCACCATCGTCATCATCACCGTCATCATCGTCACCATTATCGTCATTATTGTCATCATCATCGTCATCATCATCGTCATCATCATCAGTCATCCGTCATCAGCCGTGGACAGTGCAATTTAGGCGTCGACACGGCACGATCGCCGATTGCCGCCGACAATTTCGCCGGTTCGAAATCCGTCAGGTCGCCCTGGTTAATACGACGGGTCCGGCCTTCATAGGTGCTCGCTAACAGCACTTGCCCTTACAGTCTGTGAAGGCTATACGGGGGATCTTTGTCTTTGGGTGTGTGTCTGTGTGTATGTGTGTGTATGTATGTAAGTCTGTGTGTGTGTCCGTGTGTGTGGGGAGCGGTAGTGTAGCGGTTAGCGCTACGCTGCGCTATGAACTTGGTGACCCGAGTTCGATTTCCGCTCACGGCCACCAACACCGGTGACGATTATCTCAATCAGTGCCGGGCCTCCCCTAGGTCGACTCAGCCTCAAATGAGTTCCTGGTGCGATGTTTAAACATCATTACTGGGGAGACAAAGGCGGCCGGGCGTGGTGTTGGCCACCCACCCCCTCGTGTGCCGTGCCGGCCTTTATAGGCGCTCGCTAACAGCACTTGCCCCTACAGTCTGTTAAGGCTACACGGGGGATCTTTGTCTTTTGTCTTTGTGTCTCCACCCGCACAACTCCCAATCGGTGATGGGGCAGTTGTGGAGAGAGTGGAGAGTTTCCCATACCTGGGCAGTGTGCTCATGACCGGCTCCAGTTTGACAGCAGAGGTTTCACTCTGAATCAGTCGAGCGGCAATATCTTTTTATCGGTTGCGTAACGCTGTGCGGAAGCTACCTGGTCTGTCGCTCCGCACGAAGCTTCAGGTCTTCTCAGCCACGGTCATTCCCTCCCTTCTCTACGCTTGCGAAACGTGGACCCCCCTATATGGAACATCTTCGCCAGTTAGAAACATTTAGGCTGCCCGGCCTACGATCCATCCTGGGTTTAACCAGGCTGGATTGTGTGAGGAGCTCACAAATCCTTGAAAAATCTGGACAAAGTCTCATTGGTGAGCTACTCCGGCAGGAAAGGCTGCGTTGACTGGATCATGAAGCCCGCATGCCCAGCCACCGCATGCCTATACAGCTTGTGTTCGGCCGGATAGAGGGGGCTAAACGGGCGCGGCACAGGCTAGAGAAGAGATGGAGTGATGTGGTACAGGAGAATGTGGAGCTGAGTGGACTTGCCGATGACTGGTACCAGCGGTGTCAAGATCGGCCTCTGTGGAGGAGGCTCGTGAAGGACGCTGCTACTGGGCAGTTGGAGGTAGTCGCCCTCCAACAACAACGGAGGGCGGAAGAGCGACGCTCACAACAACGAGCGGAGCGCCGGGTGACTAAAGCACAGCAAGTTGGCACAGTAGGGGGCACAGGTGGTGCATCAGCCAGTCATCTCGGTCATCTCAGTCATTCGACCCGTAGCACCTGGGTCTGCCCCGTGACCTCCTGCCAGCGAGCGTTCGACACTTCATGTGGCCTCAAGGTGCACATAGCCTGGCACAAGCGTCGTGGTGACGTCACTGCCACTTAGTGGCGAATGGCGGTTGTTGTGTGTGGTGTGCGTGTGTGTGTGTCTGTGTGTGGTAGTGTAATGGTTAGCTCTACACTGGGCTACGAACCTGGCGAGCCAAGTTAGATTCCCGCTCACGGCCAACACCAGTGACGATTATCTGAACCGGTCCTGGGCCTCCCCAAGGTCGACTCAGCCTCAAATGAGTACGCGGTGCAGTGTGTAGTAGACATCGCCACTCGGGAGACAAAGGCGGCCGGGCGTGGTGCTGGCCACCCACCCCCTCGTGTACCGTTCCGGCCTTCATAGGTGCTCGCTAACAGCACTTGCCCCTACAGTCTGTTACAGGCTATACGGGGGATCTTTGTTTTTGTCCGTCAACCGTGGGGAGCGGAGGCGCAGCGGTTAGCGCGCTTAGCTCAGACTCCCGTTCGCGGCCAACAACCGGTGACGATTCATCTGAACCGCTTTGCCACCTGGATGAGACCCACGCCTTGAGCGAGGGGACAGCACTCTGTCCCCCGTACAGATGGAAACAGATGGCGATTAGTTCACACACTCCACTGTACCGCCGGCTCCTCAAGACGCTCACCCACACGGGTAGGAAGGGAGTTTCACAACAAAATCTGTGTGTCATCCACCAACCCCTCGCTGCTTCTTCTGCTGCTGCTGCTGCCTATCAATGGCTCGGTGATGCTTGATCTGGTAACATAATTCAATAGTTCAGTTGTATTTGTATATATTTGTAAAGTCATGTTTTCCGTTTCTGCACTGTTCGTTGTTATAACGTTCTGACCCCGTGCCTCCTTACTGGGGGGGGGGGGAAGAGCTTTATAGCTCATCGGATTCCTTCTGCAGTCTAAATACACATTCTGATTTCGATGATATTCATCGTGATCTCGATAACAATGCTAATTTGCACGTTGCGTAATATTAATGTTGAACTAAAGTATTTGGTTACTTTTTGTTCTTTCAGACGTATTTATTTTTTTACCACTCTCATGCGTTCTGTATGGTGTTTCTTGTTGCAACGATCTTACCCCGTGCCTCTCTACTGGACATCCGCGGGGGAACAAAAGAGCTTCATAGCTCATCGGATTTCCTCCTGCAGTCCAAATACACGTTCTCATTCTGATGATCACAGGCAGCCGCGGCTGCCCCAATTGGACTGCGTAATGAAATCATTACATAACCACCACCTCCCTCCCTCCCTTCCATTCTCTCTCTCTCTCTCTATGCCCCCCACACACCAACCCTCCTTCACCCCTCTTCCACCCACCACCAATTACAACGCTGGAAATAGAGCGAGGCATCTGTGGGGCACAGATGGCGCGGGTGTATAAGTATGGAGGTTGCGGGGGGCATTGTCCTGGGGTAGTCCACGAACACTCCACTCGAAGCCGTCCTCGCCGAGTTAAAAGTGCGTGGCCATCAGTGAGCCCATTCCTAGGGGGTTCTCGAGTGGGAGCGAGGTGGAGGGCTAGGGGAGTGGGGGGGGGGGATCGTGGTGGGGGGGGGGTAAAGGGAGGGGGGGTCATACTAACCCAGGCGTTCTCAACCCCTATTTGTTCGGCTTACTTATGTAAATTTCGATTTAAAGCTTTCGTGACTGCAAGGATTCATCTTCTTTGGTTCTTTCGCTAAAGTCACGTAGAATGAGCGCTGTCCTACCAGACAGTCTCGTCCCTTCACCTGATGAAGGCCGCTTGTGTTGTGGCCGAAACGTCGTGAGAATATTATTGTGTTATTTTATTTTATCAATTTATTATTTTATTCTCATTCTACGTGGTGACTTTACCGAAAGAACCAAAGAAGGTCACCCATAGGGTTTGGAATGTCTTCGTCGTTGATTTCCCGACGGCCCGTCCGTTCGCCCGGATGACGCTCGTGAACGGCAGAATTTTAGGGCCGTTCATAAATGACGTCACGACGTTTTTGGACGATTTTTTTTAACCCCACCCCCTCTCGTCACAAAAAGTCAGACCCCCCCCCCCTCAAATATGACCACACAAAGCTCTGCCCCCCCAAACCATCTTTCCATTTTGAAAATTAAACACGCTTCAAATCGCTTTGATTTAAAGCTTTCGTGACTGCAGGGATTCATATTCTTGGTTCTTTCGGTAAAGTCACCACCAAGTAGAAAGGAAACTATAAGATAATAATAATTAAATATTTCATTGTTTTCTATGTTTTTTATTATTTTATTGTTTCCCTTCTACGTGGTGACTTTACCGAAAGAACCAAGAATATGCTTCAAATCGCTTTAAACTATTGTTGTCATTGTAGCTCGTATTTAATGTGGCGCTGCTACTATGATGTTGTAGGAGAAAACATTTATTAAAAAGTCTATTTAATTAAGTAGAACGTGTTGTCTATATTTATTTAAAGTTGCTCATTTTGTTGTGACGTCACATTTCTCACCCCCCCCCCCCCTCGTCACACATCGTCGGGTTGATAACCTGGGATAACCTTTGTTACTAACGGGTTGATTACCTCAATAACCTCTGTTACTAACGGGTTGGTAACCTCGATGACCTCTGTTACTAACGGGATGATAACCTCAATAACCTCTGTTACTAACGGGTTGATAACCTGGGATAACCTCTGTTACTAACGGGTTGATAACCTCAATAACCTCTGTTACTAACGAGTTGATAACCTCAATAACCTCTGTTACTAACGAGTTGATAACCTCAATAACCTCTGTTACTAACGGGTTGATAACCTCAATAACCTCTGTTACTAACGGGTTGATAACCTCAATAACCTCTGTTACTAAGAGGTTGATAACCTCGATAACCTCTGTTACTAACGGGATGATAACCTCAATAACCTATGTTACTAAGGGGTTGATAACCTCAATAACCTCTGTTACTAACGGGATGATAACCTTGATAACCTCTGTTACTAACGGGATGATAACCTCAATAACCTCTGTTACTAACGGGATGATAACCTCAATAACCTCAGTTACTAAAGGGATGATAACCTCCAATAACCTCAGTTACTAAAGGGATGATAACCTCAATAACCTCTTACTAAGGGGTTGATAACCTCAATAACCTCTGTTACTAACGGGTAGATAACCTCAATAACCTCTGTTACTAAGGGGATGATAACCTCAATAACCTCTGTTACTAACGGGTTGATAACCTCAATAACCTCAGTTACTAAAGGGATGATAACCTCCAATAACCTCTGTTACTAACGGGTTGATAACCTCCAATAACCTCTGTTACTAACGGGTTGATAACCTCAATAACCTCTGTTACTAAAGAGTTGATAACCTCAATAGCCTCTGTTACTAACGAGTTGATAACCTCCAATAACCTCTGTTACTAAAGAGTTGATAACCTCAATAACCTCTGTTACTAACGGGTTGATAACCTCAATAACCTCTGTTACTAACTGGATGATAACCTCAATAACCTCTGTTACTAACGGGTTGATAACCTCAATAACCTCTGTAACTAACGAGTTGATAACCTCAATAACCTCTGTTACTAACGGGTTGATAACCTCAATAACCTCTGTTGCTAACGGGTTGAGAACTTAGATAACCTCTGTTACTGACGGGCTGATAACCTCAATAGCCTCTGTTACTAACGGGTTGATAACCTCAATAACCTCTGTTACTAACGAGTTGATAACCTCGATAACCTCTGTTACTAACGGGTTGATAACCTCAATAACCTCTGTTACTAACGGGATGATAACCTCAATAACCTCTGTTACTAATGGGATGATAACCTCAATAACCTCAGTTACTAAAGGGATGATAACCACCAATAACCTCAGTTACTAAAGGGATGATAACCTCAATAACCTCTTACTAAGGGGTTGATAACCTCAATAACCTCTGTTACTAACGGGTAGATAACCTCAATAACCTCTGTTACTAAGGGGATGATAACCTCAATAACCTCTGTTACTAACGGGTTGATAACCTCAATAACCTCAGTTACTAAAGGGATGATAACCTCCAATAACCTCTGTTACTAACGGGTTGATAACCTCAATAACCTCTGTTACTAACGGGTTGATAACCTCCAATAACCTCTGTTACTAACGGGTTGATAACCTCAATAACCTCTATTACTAAAGAGTTGATAACCTCAATAACCTCTGTTACTAACGGGTTGATAACCTCAATAACCTCTGTTACTAACGAGTTGATAACCTCCAATAACCTCTGTTACTAACGAGTTGATAACCTCAATAACCTCTGTTACTAAAGAGTTGATAACCTCAATAACCTCTGTTACTAACGGGTTGATAACCTCAATAACCTCTGTTACTAACTGGATGATAACCTCAATAACCTCTGTTACTAACGGGTTGATAACCTCAATAACCTCTGTTACTAACGAGTTGATAACCTCAATAACCTCTGTTACTAACGGGTTGATAACCTCAATAACCTCTGTTGCTAACGGGTTGATAACTTAGATAACCTCTGTTACTGACGGGCTGATAACCTCAATAGCCTCTGTTACTAACGGGTTGATAACCTCAATAACCTCTGTTACTAAACGGGTTGATAACCTCAATAACCTCTGTTACTAACGAGTTGATAACTTCAATAACCTCTGTTACTAACGGGTTGATAACCTCAATAACCTCTGTTACTAATGGGTTGATAACCTCGGATAACCTCTGTTACTAACGAGTTGATAACCTCAATAACCTCTGTTACTAACGGGTTGATAACCTCAATAACCTCTGTTACAAACACGCTGTGAGTGTCTCTTAGTCGCATCTAGACACTCTGTGGGTGTCTCTTAGTCACATCTAGACACGACGTGAGTGTCTCTTAGTCACATCTAGACACTCTGTGGGTGTCTCTTAGTCACATCTAGACACTCTGTGAGTGTCTCTTAGTCACATCTAGACACACTGTGGGTGTCTCTTAGTCACATCTAGACACACTGTGGGTGTCTCTTAGTCACATCTAGACACTCTGTGGGTGTCTCTTAGTCACATCTAGACACGCTGTGAGTGTCTCTCTTAGTCACATCTAGACACGCTGTGGGTGTCTCTTAGTCACATCTAGACACTCTGTGAGTGTCTCTTAGTCACATCTAGACACTCTGTGGGTGTCTCTTAGTCACATCTAGACACGCTGTGGGTGTCTCTTAGTCACATCTAGACACGCTGTGAGTGTCTCTTAGTCACATCTAGACACGCTGTGAGTGTCTCTTAGTCACATTTAGACACACTGTGAGTGTCTCTAAGTCACATCTAGATACGCTGTGGGTGTCTCTAAGTCACATCTAGACACACTGTGGGTGTCTCTTAGTCACATCTAGACACGCTGTGGGTGTCTCTTAGTCACATCTAGACACGCTGTGGGTGTCTCTTAGTCACATCTAGACACGCTGTGAGTGTCTCTTAGTCACATCTAGACACGCTGTGAGTGTCTCTTAGTCACATCTAGACACGCTGTGGGTGTCTCTTAGTCACATCTAGACACGCTGTGAGTGTCTCTTAGTCACATCTAGACACTCTGTGGGTGTCTCTTAGTCACATCTAGACACGCTGTGGGTGTCTCTTAGTCACATCTAGACACACTGTGGGTGTCTCTTAGTCACATCTAGACACACTGTGAGTGTCTCTTAGTCACTTGTAGACACTCTGTGGGTGTCTCTTAGTCACATCTAGACACGCTGTGAGTGTCTCTTAGTCACTTGTAGACACTCTGTGGGTGTCTCTTAGTCACATCTAGACACGCTGTGGGTGTCTCTTAGTCACATCTAGACACTCTGTGGATGTCTCTCTTAGTCACATATAGACACTCTGTGAGTGTCTCTTAGTCACATCTAGACACACTGTGGGTGTCTCTCTTAGTCACATCTAGACACTCTGTGGGTCTCTATTAGTCACATCTAGACATGCTGTGAGTGTCTCTTAGTCACATCTAGACACACTGTGGGTGTCACTTAGTCACATCTAGACACTCTGTGGGTGTCTCTTAGTCACATCTAGACACACTGTGGGTGTCTCTTAGTCACATCTAGACACGCTGCGGGTGTCTCTTAGTCACATCTAGACACGCTGTGGGTGTCTCTTAGTCACATCTAGACACACTGTGGGTGTCTCTTAGTCACATCTAGACACGCTGTGAGTGTCTCTTAGTCACATCTAGACACGCTGTGGGTGTCTCTTAGTCACATCTAGACACGCTGTGAGTGTCTCTTAGCCACATCTAGACACTCTGTGGGTGTCTCTTAGTCACATCTAGACACTCTGTGGGTGTCTCTTAGTCACATCTAGACACGCTGTGAGTGTCTCTTAGTCACATCTAGACACTCTGTGGGTGTCTCTTAGTCACATCTAGACACACCATGGGTGTCTCTTAGTCACATCTAGACACTCTGTGAGTGTCTCTTAGTCATATCTAGACACACTGTGAGTGTCTCTTAGTCACATCTAGACACACTGTGGGTGTCTCTTAGTCACATCTTGGCACACTGTGGGTGTCTCTTAGTCACATCTAGACACTCTGTGAGTGTCTCTTAGTCACATCTAGACACTCTGTGAGTGTCTCTTAGTCACATCTAGGCACACTGTGGGTGTCTCTTAGTCACATCTAGACACTCTGTGAGTGTCTCTTAGTCACATCTAGACACTGTGTGAGTGTCTCTTAGTCACATCTAGACACTCTGTGAGTGTCTCTTAGTCACATCTACACACTCTGTGAGTGTCTCTAAGTCACATCTAGACACGATGTGAGTGTCTCTTAGTCACATCTAGACACGCTGTGGGTGTCTCTTAGTCACATCTAGACACTCTGTGGATGTCTCTTAGTCACATCTAGACACTGTGAGTGTCCCTTAGTCACATCTAGACACGCTGTGGGTGTCTCTTAGTCACATCTAGACACGCTGTGAGTGTCTCTTGGTCACATCTAGACACTCTGTGGGTGTCTCTTAGTCACATCTAGACACGCTGTGAGTGTCTCTTAGTCACATCTAGACACACTGTGAGTGTCTCTTAGTCACATCTAGACACTCTGTGAGTGTCTCTTAGTCACATCTAGACACGCTGTGGGTGTCTCTTAGTCACATCTAGGCACACTGTGGGTGTCTCTTAGTCACATCTAGACACTCTGTGAGTGTCTCTTAGTCACATCTAGACACTCTGTGAGTGTCTCTTAGTCACATCTAGGCACACTGTGGGTGTCTCTTAGTCACATCTAGACACTCTGTGAGTGTCTCTTAGTCACATCTAGACACTGTGTGAGTGTCTCTTAGTCACATCTAGACACTCTGTGAGTGTCTCTTAGTCACATCTACACACTCTGTGAGTGTCTCTAAGTCACATCTAGACACGCTGTGGGTGTCTCTTAGTCACATCTATACACTCTGTGAGTGTCTCATAGTCACATCTAGACACTGTGGATGTCTCTTAGTCACATCTAGACACTGTGAGTGTCTCTTAGTCACATCTAGACACGCTGTGGGTGTCTCTTAGTCACATCTAGACACGCTGTGAGTGTCTCTTGGTCACATCTAGACACTCTGTGGGTGTCTCTTAGTCACATCTAGACACGCTGTGGGTGTCTCTTAGTCACATCTAGACACTCTGTGGGTGTCTCTTAGTCACATCTAGACACTCTGTGGGTGTCTCTTAGTCACATCTAGACACGCTGTGAGTGTCTCTCTTAGTCACATCTAGACACGCTGTGGGTGTCTCTTAGTCACATCTAGACACTCTGTGAGTGTCTCTTAGTCACATCTAGACACTCTGTGGGTGTCTCTTAGTCACATCTAGACACGCTGTGGGTGTCTCTTAGTCACATCTAGACACGCTGTGAGTGTCTCTTAGTCACATCTAGACACGCTGTGAGTGTCTCTTAGTCACATTTAGACACACTGTGAGTGTCTCTAAGTCACATCTAGATACGCTGTGGGTGTCTCTAAGTCACATCTAGACACACTGTGGGTGTCTCTTAGTCACATCTAGACACGCTGTGGGTGTCTCTTAGTCACATCTAGACACGCTGTGGGTGTCTCTTAGTCACATCTAGACACGCTGTGAGTGTCTCTTAGTCACATCTAGACACGCTGTGAGTGTCTCTTAGTCACATCTAGACACGCTGTGGGTGTCTCTTAGTCACATCTAGACACGCTGTGAGTGTCTCTTAGTCACATCTAGACACTCTGTGGGTGTCTCTTAGTCACATCTAGACACGCTGTGGGTGTCTCTTAGTCACATCTAGACACACTGTGGGTGTCTCTTAGTCACATCTAGACACACTGTGAGTGTCTCTTAGTCACTTGTAGACACTCTGTGGGTGTCTCTTAGTCACATCTAGACACGCTGTGAGTGTCTCTTAGTCACTTGTAGACACTCTGTGGGTGTCTCTTAGTCACATCTAGACACGCTGTGGGTGTCTCTTAGTCACATCTAGACACTCTGTGGATGTCTCTCTTAGTCACATATAGACACTCTGTGAGTGTCTCTTAGTCACATCTAGACACACTGTGGGTGTCTCTCTTAGTCACATCTAGACACTCTGTGGGTCTCTCTTAGTCACATCTAGACATGCTGTGAGTGTCTCTTAGTCACATCTAGACACACTGTGGGTGTCACTTAGTCACATCTAGACACTCTGTGGGTGTCTCTTAGTCACATCTAGACACACTGTGGGTGTCTCTTAGTCACATCTAGACACGCTGCGGGTGTCTCTTAGTCACATCTAGACACGCTGTGGGTGTCTCTTAGTCACATCTAGACACACTGTGGGTGTCTCTTAGTCACATCTAGACACGCTGTGAGTGTCTCTTAGTCACATCTAGACACGCTGTGGGTGTCTCTTAGTCACATCTAGACACGCTGTGAGTGTCTCTTAGCCACATCTAGACACTCTGTGGGTGTCTCTTAGTCACATCTAGACACTCTGTGGGTGTCTCTTAGTCACATCTAGACACGCTGTGAGTGTCTCTTAGTCACATCTAGACACTCTGTGGGTGTCTCTTAGTCACATCTAGACACACCATGGGTGTCTCTTAGTCACATCTAGACACTCTGTGAGTGTCTCTTAGTCATATCTAGACACACTGTGAGTGTCTCTTAGTCACATCTAGACACACTGTGGGTGTCTCTTAGTCACATCTTGGCACACTGTGGGTGTCTCTTAGTCACATCTAGACACTCTGTGAGTGTCTCTTAGTCACATCTAGACACTCTGTGAGTGTCTCTTAGTCACATCTAGGCACACTGTGGGTGTCTCTTAGTCACATCTAGACACTCTGTGAGTGTCTCTTAGTCACATCTAGACACTGTGTGAGTGTCTCTTAGTCACATCTAGACACTCTGTGAGTGTCTCTTAGTCACATCTACACACTCTGTGAGTGTCTCTAAGTCACATCTAGACACGATGTGAGTGTCTCTTAGTCACATCTAGACACGCTGTGGGTGTCTCTTAGTCACATCTAGACACTCTGTGGGTGTCTCTTAGTCACATCTAGACACTGTGGGTGTCTCTTAGTCACATCTAGACACTCTGTGAGTGTCTCTTAGTCACATCTATACACTCTGTGAGTGTCTCTCTTAGTCACATCTAGACACTCTGTGAGTGTCTCATAGTCACATCTAGACACTATGGATGTCTCTTAGTCACATCTAGACACTGTGAGTGTCCCTTAGTCACATCTAGACACTCTGTGGGTGTCTCTTAGTCACATCTAGACACGCTGTGAGTGTCTCTTAGTCACATCTAGACACACTGTGAGTGTCTCTTAGTCACATCTAGACACTCTGTGAGTGTCTCTTAGTCACATCTAGACACGCTGTGGGTGTCTCTTAGTCACATCTAGGCACACTGTGGGTGTCTCTTAGTCACATCTAGACACTCTGTGAGTGTCTCTTAGTCACATCTAGACACTCTGTGAGTGTCTCTTAGTCACATCTAGGCACACTGTGGGTGTCTCTTAGTCACATCTAGACACTCTGTGAGTGTCTCTTAGTCACATCTAGACACTGTGTGAGTGTCTCTTAGTCACATCTAGACACTCTGTGAGTGTCTCTTAGTCACATCTACACACTCTGTGAGTGTCTCTAAGTCACATCTAGACACGCTGTGGGTGTCTCTTAGTCACATCTATACACTCTGTGAGTGTCTCATAGTCACATCTAGACACTGTGGATGTCTCTTAGTCACATCTAGACACTGTGAGTGTCTCTTAGTCACATCTAGACACGCTGTGGGTGTCTCTTAGTCACATCTAGACACGCTGTGAGTGTCTCTTGGTCACATCTAGACACTCTGTGGGTGTCTCTTAGTCACATCTAGACACGCTGTGGGTGTCTCTTAGTCACATCTAGACACTCTGTGGGTGTCTCTTAGTCACATCTAGACACTCTGTGGGTGTCTCTTAGTCACATCTAGACACGCTGTGGGTGTCTCTTAGTCACATCTAGACACGCTGTGAGTGTCTCTTAGTCACATCTAGACACGTTGTTGGTGTCTCTTAGTCACATCTAGACACGCTGTGGGTGTCTCTTAGCCACATCTAGACACTCTGTGGGTGTCTCTTAGTCACATCTAGACACACTGTGGGTGTCTCTTAGTCACATCTAGACACTCTGTGGGTGTCTCTTAGTCACATCTAGACACGCTGTGAGTGTCTCTTAGTCACATCTAGACACGCTGTGGGTGTCTCTTAGTCACATCTAGACACGCTGTGGGTGTCTCTTAGTCACATCTAGACACACTGTGAGTGTCTCTTAGTCACATCTAGACACACTGTGAGTGTCTCTTAGTCACATCTAGACACGCTGTGGGTGTCTCTTAGTCACATCTAGACACTCTGTGGGTGTCTCTTAGTCACATCTAGACACACCATGGGTGTCTCTTAGTCACATCTAGACACTCTGTGAGTGTCTCTTAGTCATATCTAGACACTCTGTGAGTGTCTCTTAGTCACATCTAGACACTCTGTGGGTGTCTCTTAGTCACATCTAGACACACTGTGAGTGTCTCTAAGTCACATCTAGACACGCTGTGAGTGTCTCTTAGTCACATCTAGACACACTGTGAGTGTTTCTTAGTCACATCTAGACACACTGTGGGTGTCTCTTAGTCACATCTAGGCACACTGTGGGTGTCTCTTAGTCACATCTAGACACTCTGTGAGTGTCTCTTAGTCACATCTAGACACTCTGTGAGTGTCTCTTCGTCACATCTAGGCACACTGTGGGTGTCTCTTAGTCACATCTAGACACTCTGTGAGTGTCTCTTAGTCACATCTAGACACTGTGTGAGTGTCTCTTAGTCACATCTAGACACTCTGTGTCTCTTAGTCACATCTACACACTCTGTGAGTGTCTCTAAGTCACATCTAGACACGCTGTGAGTGTCTCTTAGTCACATCTAGACACGCTGTGGGTGTCTCTTAGTCACATCTAGACACCCTGTGAGTGTCTCTTAGTCACATCTAGACACTCTGTGGGTGTCTCTTAGTCACATCTAGACACTGTGGGTGTCTCTTAGTCACATCTAGACACTCTGTGAGTGTCTCTTAGTCACATCTATACACTCTGTGAGTGTCTCTTAGTCACATCTAGACACTCTGTGGTTGTCTCTCTTAGTCACATCTAGACACTCTGTGAGTGTCTCATAGTCACATCTAGACACTATGGATGTCTCTTAGTCACATCTAGACAATGTGAGTGTCCCTTAGTCACATCTAGACACGCTGTGGGTGTCTCTTAGTCACATCTAGACACTCTGTGAGTGTCTCATAGTCACATCTAGACACTTTGGATGTCTCTTAGTCACATCTAGACACTGTGAGTGTCCCTTAGTCACATCTAGACACGCTGTGGGTGTCTCTTAGTCACATCTAGACACGCTGTGAGTGTCTCTTGGTCACATCTAGACACTCTGTGGGTGTCTCTTAGTCACATCTAGACACGCTGTGAGTGTCTCTTAGTCACATCTAGACACACTGTGAGTGTCTCTTAGTCACATCTAGACACTCTGTGAGTGTCTCTTAGTCACATCTAGACACGCTGTGGGTGTCTCTTAGTCACATCTAGACACTCTGTGAGTGTCTCATAGTCACATCTAGACACTTTGGATGTCTCTTAGTCACATCTAGACACTGTGAGTGTCCCTTAGTCACATCTAGACACGCTGTGGGTGTCTCTTAGTCACATCTAGACACGCTGTGAGTGTCTCTTGGTCACATCTAGACACTCTGTGGGTGTCTCTTAGTCACATCTAGACACGCTGTGAGTGTCTCTTAGTCACATCTAGACACACTGTGAGTGTCTCTTAGTCACATCTAGACACTCTGTGAGTGTCTCTTAGTCACATCTAGACACGCTGTGGGTGTCTCTTAGTCACATCTAGGCACACTGTGGGTGTCTCTTAGTCACATCTAGACACTCTGTGAGTGTCTCTTAGTCACATCTAGACACTCTGTGAGTGTCTCTTAGTCACATCTAGGCACACTGTGGGTGTCTCTTAGTCACATCTAGACACTCTGTGAGTGTCTCTTAGTCACATCTAGACACTGTGTGAGTGTCTCTTAGTCACATCTAGACACTCTTTGAGTGTCTCTTAGTCACATCTACACACTCTGTGAGTGTCTCTAAGTCACATCTAGACACGCTGTGAGTGTCTCTTAGTCACATCTAGACACCCTGTGAGTGTCTCTTAGTCACATCTAGACACTCTGTGGCTGTCTCTTAGTCACATCTAGACACACTGTGGGTGTCTCTTAGTCACATCTAGACACTCTGTGAGTGTCTCTTAGTCACATCTATACACTCTGTGAGTGTCTCTTAGTCACATCTAGACACTCTGTGGTTGTCTCTCTTAGTCACATCTAGACACTCTGTGGGTGTCTCTTAGTCACGTCTAGACACGCTGTGGGTGTCTCTTAGTAACATCTAGACACTCTGTGAGTGTCTCTTAGTCACATCTAGACACTCTGTGAGTGTCTCTTTGTCACATCTAGACACGCTGTGGGTGTCTCTTAGTCACATCTAGACACGCTGTGAGTGTCTCTTAGTCACATCTAGACACTCTGTGAGTGTCTCTTAGTCACATCTAGACACTCTGTGGTTGTCTCTCTTAGTCACATCTAGACACTCTGTGGGTGTCTCTTAGTCACGTCTAGACACACTGTGGGTGTCTCTTAGTCACATCTAGACACTCTGTGAGTGTCTCTTAGTCACATCTAGACACGCTGTGAGTGTCTCTTAGTCACATCTAGACACTCTGTGGGTGTCTCTTAGTCACATCTAGACACGCTGTGAGTGTCTCTTAGTCACATCTAGACACTCTGTGGGTGTCTCATAGTCACATCTAGACACTGTGGATGTCTCTTAGTCACATCTAGACACGCTGTGAGTGTCTCTTAGTCACATCTAGACACTCTGTGGGTGTCTCTTAGTCACATCTAGACCCTCTGTGGGTGTCTCTTAGTCACATCTAGACACGTTGTTGGTGTCTCTTAGTCAAATCTAGACCCTCTGTGGGTGTCTCTTAGTCACATCTAGACACGCTGTGGGTGTCTCTTAGCCACATCTAGACACGCTGTGGGTGTCTCTTAGTCACATCTAGGCACTCTGTGAGTGTCTCTTAGTCACATCTAGACACTCTGTGAGTGTCTCTTAGTCACATCTAGACACTCTGTGGGTGTCTCTTAGTCACATCTAGACACTCTGTGGGTGTCTCTTAGTCACATCTAGACACTCTGTGGGTGTCTCTTAGTCACATCTAGACACTCTGTGGGTGTCTCTTAGTCACATCTAGACACGCTGTGGGTGTCTCTTAGTCACATCTAGACACTCTGTGGGTGTCTCTTAGTCACATCTAGACACTCTGTGGGTGTCTCTTAGTCACATCTAGACACGTTGTGGGTGTTTCTTAGTCACATCTAGACACTGTGGGTGTCTCTTAGTCACATCTAGACACGCTGTGGGTGTCTCTTAGTCACTTCTAGACACGCTGTGAGTGTCTCTTAGTCACATCTAGACACGCTGTGAGTGTCTCTTAGTCACATCTAGACACTCTGTGGGTGTCTCTTAGTCACATCTAGACACGCTGTGAGTGTCTCTTAGTCACATCTAGACACTCTGTGGGTGTCTCTTAGTCACATCTAGACAATGTGAGTGTCCCTTAGTCACATCTAGACACGCTGTGGGTGTCTCTTAGTCACATCTAGACACTCTGTGAGTGTCTCATAGTCACATCTAGACACTTTGGATGTCTCTTAGTCACATCTAGACACTGTGAGTGTCCCTTAGTCACATCTAGACACGCTGTGGGTGTCTCTTAGTCACATCTAGACACGCTGTGAGTGTCTCTTGGTCACATCTAGACACTCTGTGGGTGTCTCTTAGTCACATCTAGACACGCTGTGAGTGTCTCTTAGTCACATCTAGACACACTGTGAGTGTCTCTTAGTCACATCTAGACACTCTGTGAGTGTCTCTTAGTCACATCTAGACACGCTGTGGGTGTCTCTTAGTCACATCTAGGCACACTGTGGGTGTCTCTTAGTCACATCTAGACACTCTGTGAGTGTCTCTTAGTCACATCTAGACACTCTGTGAGTGTCTCTTAGTCACATCTAGGCACACTGTGGGTGTCTCTTAGTCACATCTAGACACTCTGTGAGTGTCTCTTAGTCACATCTAGACACTGTGTGAGTGTCTCTTAGTCACATCTAGACACTCTTTGAGTGTCTCTTAGTCACATCTACACACTCTGTGAGTGTCTCTAAGTCACATCTAGACACGCTGTGAGTGTCTCTTAGTCACATCTAGACACCCTGTGAGTGTCTCTTAGTCACATCTAGACACTCTGTGGCTGTCTCTTAGTCACATCTAGACACACTGTGGGTGTCTCTTAGTCACATCTAGACACTCTGTGAGTGTCTCTTAGTCACATCTATACACTCTGTGAGTGTCTCTTAGTCACATCTAGACACTCTGTGGTTGTCTCTCTTAGTCACATCTAGACACTCTGTGGGTGTCTCTTAGTCACGTCTAGACACGCTGTGGGTGTCTCTTAGTAACATCTAGACACTCTGTGAGTGTCTCTTAGTCACATCTAGACACTCTGTGAGTGTCTCTTTGTCACATCTAGACACGCTGTGGGTGTCTCTTAGTCACATCTAGACACGCTGTGAGTGTCTCTTAGTCACATCTAGACACTCTGTGAGTGTCTCTTAGTCACATCTAGACACTCTGTGGTTGTCTCTCTTAGTCACATCTAGACACTCTGTGGGTGTCTCTTAGTCACGTCTAGACACACTGTGGGTGTCTCTTAGTCACATCTAGACACTCTGTGAGTGTCTCTTAGTCACATCTAGACACGCTGTGAGTGTCTCTTAGTCACATCTAGACACTCTGTGGGTGTCTCTTAGTCACATCTAGACACGCTGTGAGTGTCTCTTAGTCACATCTAGACACTCTGTGGGTGTCTCATAGTCACATCTAGACACTGTGGATGTCTCTTAGTCACATCTAGACACGCTGTGAGTGTCTCTTAGTCACATCTAGACACTCTGTGGGTGTCTCTTAGTCACATCTAGACCCTCTGTGGGTGTCTCTTAGTCACATCTAGACACGTTGTTGGTGTCTCTTAGTCAAATCTAGACCCTCTGTGGGTGTCTCTTAGTCACATCTAGACACGCTGTGGGTGTCTCTTAGCCACATCTAGACACGCTGTGGGTGTCTCTTAGTCACATCTAGGCACTCTGTGAGTGTCTCTTAGTCACATCTAGACACTCTGTGAGTGTCTCTTAGTCACATCTAGACACTCTGTGGGTGTCTCTTAGTCACATCTAGACACTCTGTGGGTGTCTCTTAGTCACATCTAGACACTCTGTGGGTGTCTCTTAGTCACATCTAGACACTCTGTGGGTGTCTCTTAGTCACATCTAGACACGCTGTGGGTGTCTCTTAGTCACATCTAGACACTCTGTGGGTGTCTCTTAGTCACATCTAGACACTCTGTGGGTGTCTCTTAGTCACATCTAGACACGTTGTGGGTGTCTCTTAGTCACATCTAGACACTGTGGGTGTCTCTTAGTCACATCTAGACACGCTGTGGGTGTCTCTTAGTCACTTCTAGACACGCTGTGAGTGTCTCTTAGTCACATCTAGACACGCTGTGAGTGTCTCTTAGTCACATCTAGACACTCTGTGGGTGTCTCTTAGTCACATCTAGACACGCTGTGAGTGTCTCTTAGTCACATCTAGACACTCTGTGGGTGTCTCTTAGTCACATCTAGACCCTCTGTGGGTGTCTCTTAGTCACATCTAGACACGTTGTTGGTGTCTCTTAGTCAAATCTAGACCCTCTGTGGGTGTCTCTTAGTCACATCTAGACACTCTGTGGGTGTCTCTTAGTCACATCTAGACACTCTGTGGGTGTCTCTTAGTCACATCTAGACACGTTGTGGGTGTCTCTTAGTCACATCTAGACACTGTGGGTGTCTCTTAGTCACATCTAGACACGCTGTGGGTGTCTCTTAGTCACTTCTAGACACGTTGTGAGTGTCTCTTAGTCACATCTAGACACGCTGTGAGTGTCTCTTAGTCACATCTAGACACTCTGTGGGTGTCTCTTAGTCACATCTAGACACGCTGTGAGTGTCTCTTAGTCACATCTAGACCCTCTGTGGGTGTCTCTTAGTCACATCTAGACACGTTGTTGGTGTCTCTTAGTCACATCTAGACACGTTGTTGGTGTCTCTTAGTCAAATCTAGACCCTCTGTGGGTGTCTCTTAGTCACATCTAGACACGCTGTGGGTGTCTCTTAGCCACATCTAGACACGCTGTGGGTGTCTCTTAGTCACATCTAGGCACTCTGTGAGTGTCTCTTAGTCACATCTAGACACTCTGTGAGTGTCTCTTAGTCACATCTAGACACTCTGTGAGTGTCTCTTAGTCACATCTAGACAGGCTGTGAGTGTCTCTTAGTCACATCTAGACACTCTGTGGGTGTCTCTTAGTCACATCTAGACACTCTGTGGGTCTCTTAGTCACATCTAGACACTCTGTGGGTGTCTCTTAGTGACATCTAGACACTCTGTGTGTGTCTCTTAGTCACATCTAGACACTCTGTGGGTGTCTCTTAGTCACATCTAGACACACTGTGGGTGTCTCTTAGTCACATCTAGACACTCTGTGGGTGTCTCTTAGTCACATCTAGACACTCTGTGGGTGTCTCTTAGTCACATCTAGACACTCTGTGGGTGTCTCTTAGTGACATCTAGACACTCTGTGAGTGTCTCTTAGTCACATCTAGACACTCTGTGGGTGTCTCTTAGTCACATCTAGACACGTTGTTGGTGTCTCTTAGTCAAATCTAGACCCTCTGTGGGTGTCTCTTAGTCACATCTAGACACGCTGTGGGTGTCTCTTAGTCACATCTAGACACGCTGTGAGTGTCTCTTAGTCACATCTAGACACACTGTGGGTGTCTCTTAGTCACATCTAGACACGCTGTGGGTGTCTCTTAGTCACATCTAGACTCTCTGTGAGTGTCTCTTAGTCACATCTAGCCACGCTCTGAGTGTCTCTTAGTCACATCTAGACACGCTGTGGGTGTCTCTTAGTCACATCTAGACACTCTGTGGGTGTCTCTCTTAGCCACATCTAGACACGCTGTGAGTGTCTCTTAGTCACATCTAGACACTCTGTGGGTGTCTCTTAGTCACATCTAGACACGCTGTGGGTGTCTCTTAGTCACATCTAGACACGCTGTGGGTGTCTCTTAGCCACATCTAGACACGCTGTGGGTGTCTCTTAGTCACATCTAGGCACTCTGTGAGTGTCTCTTAGTCACATCTAGACACTCTGTGAGTGTCTCTTAGTCACATCTAGACACTCTGTGAGTGTCTCTTAGTCACATCTAGACACTCTGTGGGTGTCTCTTAGTCACATCTAGACACTCTGTGGGTGTCTCTTAGTCACATCTAGACACACTGTGGGTGTCTCTTAGTCACATCTAGACACTCTGTGGGTGTCTCTTAGTCACATCTAGACACTCTGTGGGTGTCTCTTAGTCACATCTAGACACTCTGTGGGTGTCTCTTAGTCACATCTAGACACGCTGTGAGTGTCTCTTAGTCACATCTAGACACTCTGTGAGTGTCTCTTAGTCACATCTACACACTCTGTGAGTGTCTCTAAGTCACATCTAGACACGCTGTGAGTGTCTCTTAGTCACATCTAGACACGCTGTGGGTGTCTCTTAGTCACATCTAGACACCCTGTGAGTGTCTCTTAGTCACATCTAGACACTCTGTGGGTGTCTCTTAGTCACATCTAGACACACTGTGGGTGTCTCTTAGTCACATCTAGACACTCTGTGAGTGTCTCTTAGTCACATCTATACACTCTGTGAGTGTCTCTTAGTCACATCTAGACACTCTGTGGGTGTCTCTTAGCCACTTGTAGACACTCTGTGGGTGTCTCTTAGTCACATCTAGACACTCTGTGGTTGTCTCTCTTAGTCACATCTAGACACACTGTGGGTGTCTCTTAGTCACATCTAGACACTGTGGATGTCTCTTAGTCACATCTAGACACTGTGAGTGTCTCTTAGTCACATCTAGACACGCTGTGGGTGTCTCTTAGTCACATCTAGACACGCTGTGGATGTCTCTTAGTTACATCTAGACACGCTGTGGGTGTCTCTTAGTCACATCTAGACACGTTGTGGGTGTCTCTTAGTCACATCTAGACACTCTGTGGATGTCTCTTAGTCACATCTAGACACGCTGTGAGTGTCTCTTAGTCACATCTAGACACGCTGTGGGTGTCTCTTAGTCACATCTAGACACGCTGTGAGTGTCTCTTAGTCACATCTAGACACGCTGTGAGTGTCTCTTAGTCACATCTAGACACTCTGTGAGTGTCTCTTAGTCACATCTAGACACTCTGTGGGTGTCTCTTAGTCACATCTAGACACTCTGTGGGTGTCTCTTAGTCACATCTAGACACGCTGTGAGTGTCTCTTAGTCACATCTAGACACTCTGTGAGTGTCTCTTAGTCACATCTACACACTCTGTGAGTGTCTCTAAGTCACATCTAGACACGCTGTGAGTGTCTCTTAGTCACATCTAGACACGCTGTGGGTGTCTCTTAGTCACATCTAGACACCCTGTGAGTGTCTCTTAGTCACATCTAGACACTCTGTGGGTGTCTCTTAGTCACATCTAGACACACTGTGGGTGTCTCTTAGTCACATCTAGACACTCTGTGAGTGTCTCTTAGTCACATCTATACACTCTGTGAGTGTCTCTTAGTCACATCTAGACACTCTGTGGGTGTCTCTTAGCCACCTGTAGACACTCTGTGGGTGTCTCTTAGTCACATCTAGACACTCTGTGGTTGTCTCTCTTAGTCACATCTAGACACACTGTGGGTGTCTCTTAGTCACATCTAGACACTGTGGATGTCTCTTAGTCACATCTAGACACTGTGAGTGTCTCTTAGTCACATCTAGACACGCTGTGGGTGTCTCTTAGTCACATCTAGACACGCTGTGGATGTCTCTTAGTTACATCTAGACACGCTGTGGGTGTCTCTTAGTCACATCTAGACACGTTGTGGGTGTCTCTTAGTCACATCTAGACACTCTGTGGATGTCTCTTAGTCACATCTAGACACGCTGTGAGTGTCTCTTAGTCACATCTAGACACGCTGTGGGTGTCTCTTAGTCACATCTAGACACGCTGTGAGTGTCTCTTAGTCACATCTAGACACGCTGTGAGTGTCTCTTAGTCACATCTAGACACTCTGTGAGTGTCTCTTAGTCACATCTAGACACTCTGTGGGTGTTTCTTAGTCACATCTAGACACGCTGTGAGTGTCTCTTGGTCACATCTAGACACTCTGTGGGTGTCTCTTAGCCACTTGTAGACACTCTGTGGGTGTCTCTTAGTCACATCTAGACACTCTGTGGGTGTCTCTTAGTCACATCTAGACACGCTGTGAGTGTCTCTTAGTCACATCTAGACACTCTGTGGATGTCTCTTAGTCACATCTAGACACGCTGTGGGTGTCTCTTAGTCACATCTAGACACGCTGTGGGTGTCTCTTAGTCACATCTAGACACTCTGTGGGTGTCTCTTAGTCACATCTAGACACTCTGTGGGTGTCTCTTAGTCACATCTAGACACACTGTGGGTGTCTCTTAGTCACATCTAGACACTCTGTGGGTGTCTCTTAGTCACATCTAGACACGCTGTGAGTGTCTCTTAGTCACATCTAGACACGCTGTGGGTGTCTCTTAGTCACATCTAGACACTCTGTGGGTGTCTCTTAGTCACATCTAGACACTCTGTGGGTGTCTCTTAGTCACATCTAGACACGCTGTGAGTGTCTCTTGGTCACATCTAGACACTCTGTGGGTGTCTCTTAGCCACTTGTGGACACTCTGTGGGTGTCTCTTAGTCACATCTAGACACTCTGTGGGTGTCTCTTAGTCACATCTAGACACGCTGTGAGTGTCTCTTAGTCACATCTAGACACTCTGTGGGTGTCTCTTAGTCACATCTAGACACGCTGTGAGTGTCTCTTAGTCACATCTAGACACGCTGTGGGTGTCTCTTAGTCACATCTAGACACTCTGTGGGTGTCTCTTAGTCACATCTAGACACTCTGTGGGTGTCTCTTAGTCACATCTAGACACGTTGTGAGTGTCTCTTAGTCACATCTAGACACTCTGTGGGTCTCTCTTAGTCACATCTAGACACGTTGTGAGTGTCTCTTAGTCACATCTAGACACACTGTGGGTGTCTCTTAGTCACATCTAGACACGCTGTGGGTGTCTCTTAGTCACATCTAGACACTCTGTGGGTGTCTCTTAGTCACATCTAGACACACTGTGAGTGTCTCTTAGTCACATCTAGACACTCTGTGGGTGTCTCTTAGTCACATCTAGACACTCTGTGGGTGTCTCTTAGTCACATCTAGACACACTGTGGGTGTCTCTCTTAGTCACATCTAGACACTCTGTGGGTGTCTCTTAGTCACATCTAGACACACTGTGAGTGTCTCTTAGTCACATCTAGACACGCTGTGGGTGTCTCTTAGTCACATCTAGACACTCTGTGGGTGTCTCTTAGTCACATCTAGACACGTTGTGGGTGTCTCTTAGTCACATCTAGACACGCTGTGGGTGTCTCTTAGTCACATCTAGACACGCTGTGAGTGTCTCTTAGTCACATCTAGACACTCTGTGGGTGTCTCTTAGTCACATCTAGACACGCTGTGAGTGTCTCTTATTAATTCTCGGAGTTCACTTTTGAAATTAAAAAAACAAAAACACTTTCCGCGTCAATCACAACGCTGTGTCTAGCACCTTGTAAATGTCCAGCAACATAACGGCGCTGTTGACGAACGATTTGAGCTGTTTGTTGTCGTTGTTGTTGTTATCGTTTTTGTTGTTTTTGTTCGTCCCTGTGCACTACTGCCATCGCAAGCAGCGGCAGCCGAACGTCATTAACTTCGTAATGTTTTCTTTCACACGATGGTGATCGATAAAAAAAAAACATCTTCTCAGAATCCATGCATCGGCATAGTTTTTCTTTATTCCATGCCGTTTTTCTGCTTAGTATTGTCACCCCTCCCCCTCCGTCCTCCTCCCACCCCCCCCCCCCTCCAACACTCACCACCCCCCCCCCCCCCAGCATCGTTTGGGAAGAGGCAAAAGTGAAGGGGAGAGCCACCCCCATCGTCAACATCGCTGCGTGTGTGCGATAGGCGGGTTGGATGAGAGAGAGAGCGCCATGCGAGTTGGTCCGCAAGGCGTGCGTAGCGGAGCGCGCAAATTGCCCGCGTCTCCTGCTAATGAGAAGCTTCGGGTCCTGTAACCGATCCGGGCGCTAATGCTCCCGGGGCTGGCGGGGGGCATCACGCCCCTGGCTCCATCCCGCCCTCCTCTCTCCCCTCCCTCCCCTCGCTCCCTCCCCTCGCTCCCTCCCCTCGCTCCCTCCCTGCCTCCCCTCGCTCCATCCCCTCCCTCCCTCTCTCCCCTCCCTCCCCTCGCTCCATCCCTGCCTCCCCTCCCTCCCGTCGCTCCCTCCCCTCGCTCCATCCCTCCCCTCCCTCCCTCCCTCTCTCCCCTCCCTCCCCTCGCTCGCTCCTTCCCCTCGCTTCCTCCCTGCCTCTCCTCGCTCCCGCCCTCTCTCTCCCCTCGCTCCATCCCTCCCTCCCCTCCCTCCCCTCCCTCCTTCTCTCCCCTCCGTCCCCTCGCTCCCTCCCTGCCTCCCACCCCTCCCTTCCCTATCTATCTCCCTCCCTCTCCTCTCTCCATCTCTTCCCTCCCCCGCTCCCTCCCCTCCCTCCCCTCCCTCCTCTACCTCAATCCCCCTTCTCTCCATCCTTCCCTCCCTCCCCCTACCTCCCTCCCTCCCCTCCCTCCCCTCCTCCCCCCCACCCCTCTCCCCCCCCACCCCTCCCTCCTCTGCCCCCCCCCCCACCAACTGAGTCACGTGCCGAACTTTCCACACCGCTGGCCACGATCGTGCTTTGCCCCCCACCCTCCACCACCCCCCACAGTCTCCCGAAATTAAAGTCCCACTTTTTAAATATACATAAATAAATCTAGGAGCTTCAAAAAAACGATTTTATATATTTAAAAAAAAACAGCGGCTACTTTAATACATCTGCCGAGCTGACAGAAGCAATCTTTATTTTATTTTTGTATATTTTGCGGAGGTCAGGTTTTCATGTTTAATCCACTTTAACCATCATTCCACTTCATGGTTTCTTATTGTCCATGCATGTCTCCATGCGGCGAGTCGCTCCATCATCATATTTTTTTCATTACCGGCACAAAGTTATTATTATTATAATTACAGATCAAATTACATTAAATGGACACAAACGCCTCCAAAACTTACATTTTGATTGAAAGCTTTCGTGACTGCAGGGATTCATATTCTTGGTTCTTTCGGTAAAGTCACCACGTAGAAGGGAAACAATAAAATAATAAAAATATAAACAATAAAATAATACAAAATATGAAACAATTTCCCTTCTACGTGACTTTACACCACTGTTATATTCTTGGTTCTTTCGGTAAAGTCACCACGTAGAAGGGAAACAATAAAATAATAAAAATATAAACAATAAAATTCTCACGACGTTTTGACTGCAACACAAGCAATCATCATCAGGTGTGCAAACCACAGCAAGAAAATTTGAACATACAGTGAGGGAAAAAATATTTGATCCCCTGCTGATTTTGTACGTTTGCCCACTGACAAAGAAATGATCAGTCTGTAATTTTAATGGTAGGTTTATTTGAACAGTGAGAGACAGAATAACAACAACAAAATCTAGAAAAACGCATGTCAATAATGTAAAAAATTGATTTGCATTTTAATGAGGGAAATAAGTATTTGACCCCCTCTCAATCAGAAAGATTTCTGGCTCCCAGGTGTCTTTTATACAGGTAACGAGCTGAGATTAGGAGCACACTCTTAAAGGGAGTGCTCCTAATCTCAGCTTGTTACCTGTATAAAAGACACCTGTCCACAGAAGCAATCAATCAATCAGATTCCAAACTCTCCACCATGGCCAAGACCAAAGAGCTCTCCAAGGATATCAGGGACAAGATTGTAGACCTACACAAGGCTTGAATGGGCTACAAGACCATTGCCAAGCAGCTTGGTGAGAAGGTGACAACAGTTGGTGCGATTATTTGCAAATGGAAGAAACACAAAAGAACCGTCAATCTTCCTCGGCCTGGGGCTCCATGCAAGATCTCACCTCGTGGAGTTGCAATGATCATGAGAACGGTGAGGAATCAGCCCAGAACTACACTGGAGGATCTTGTCAATGATCTTAAGGCAGCTGGGACCATAGTCACCAAGAAAACAATTGGTAACACACTATGCCGTGAAGGACTGAAATCCTGCAGCGCCAGCAAGGTCCCCCTGCTCAAGAAAGCACATATACATGCCCGTCTGAAGTTTGCCAATGAACATCTGAATGAATCTGAGAACAACTGGGTGAAAGTGTTGTGGTCAAATGAGACCAAAATGGAGCTCTTTGGCATCAACTCAACTCGCCGTGTTTGGAGGAGGAGGAATGCTGCCTATGACCCCAAGAACACCATCGCAAAAGTCAAACATGGAGGTGGAAACATTATGCTTTGGGGGTGTTTTTCTGCTAAGGGGACAGGACAACTTCACCGCATCAAAGGGACGATGGACGGGACCATGTACCGTCAAATTTTGGGTGATAACCTCCTTCACTCAGCCAGGGCATTGAAAATGGGTCGTGGATGGGTATTCCAGCATGACAATGACCCAAAACACACGGCCAAGGCAACAAAGGAGTGGCTTAAGAAGAAGCACATTAAGGTCCTGGAGTGGCCTAGCCAGTCTCCAGACCTTAATCCCATAGAAAATATGTGGAGGGAGCTGAAGGTTCGAGTTGCCAAATGTCAGCCTCGAAACCTTAATGATTGGAAAAGATCTGCAAAGAGGAGTGGGACAAAATCCCTCCTGAGATGTGTGCAAACCTGGTGGCCAACTACAAGAAACGTCTGACCTCTGTGATTGCCAACAAGGGTTTTGCCACCAAGTACTAAGTCATGTTTTGCAGAGGGGTCAAATAATTATTTCCCTCATTAAAATGCAAATCAATTTATAAAATTTTTGACATGCGTTTTTCTGGATTTTTTGTTGTTGTTATTCTGTCTGTCACTGTTCAAATAAACCTACCATTAAAATGATAGACTGATCATTTCTTCGTCAGTGGGCAAACGTACAAAATCAGCAGGGGATCAAATACTTTTTGCCCTCACTGTAGATCGACTCGTCCATCTGAATAACTGCCAAATCGCTCTCCGTGGTGCTAACGTTAAAAAAAAACCCGCCACGTTTTTCAAATTTTCTTGCTGTGCTTTTTACACCTGATGATGATGATGATTGCTCGTGTTGCAGTCGAAACGTCGTGAGAATTTTATTGTTTTATGTTTTTATTATTTTATTGTTTCCCTTCTACGTGACTTTACCGAAAGAACCAAGAATATCCTCCAAAACTTGTTTAAATTAATTTCATTTTAGATTTACCAACTAATCTACGACCATTTTTCGTTTTTTCTTCACCAGGAAAGGCCCCAAAGAGCTGCTACGTCTCTCTTTGACAGAAGCGACCACCTGGCTTTCACGAGCGAGAACAAAGTTGGCTTCTTCATCATCATCATGGGGTGGTAATGTACAGCAGTCTAAGACTATCAACGCGTGACGCTGATGCTGAATGTGGAGGGGGGTGGGGGAAATGGAGGATCCGGAGAAAAAATCCAAGCTACCACGGGGAGAGAAAGAGACACGCAAACTCCAAATATACAGCAGGAGTCGGGGTCGAAGCCACGACCTCCTGTATACCAGGCGAGGTAGTTAACATCTCCTAGCCACCGTGATGATGATGAGAGAGAGAGACAGACACGCAAACTCCAAATATACAGCAGGTGTCGTCTGGGTCGGGATTGAACCCACGACCTCCTGTACACTAGGCGAGGTAGTCAACATCTCCTAGCCACCGTGATGATCACGATGAGAGAGAGACACGTAAACTCCAAATATACAGCAGATTTCGTCTGGGTCGGGATTGAACCCACGACCTCCTGTATACCAAGCGAGGTAGTTAACATTTCATAGCCATCGTGATGCTGATGAGAGAGAGATACACGCAAACTCCAAATATACAGCAGGCGTCAGGATCGGGATTGAACCCACGACCTCCTGTATACCAGGCGAGGTAGTTAACATCTCCTAGCCACCGTGATGTTGATGATGAGAGAGAGACACGCAAACTCCAAATGTATAGCAGGTGTCGTCTGGGTCGGGATTGAACCCACGACCTCCTGTATACCAGGCGAGGTAGTTAACATCTCCTAGCCACCGTGATGTTGATGATGAGAGAGAGACACGCAAACTCCAAATGTATAGCAGGTGTCGTCTGGGTCGGGATTGAACCCACGACCTCCTGTATACCAGGCGAGGTAGTCAACATCTCATAGTCACCGTGATGATGATGAGAGAGAGACACGCAAACTCCAAATATACAACAGCAGGCGTCAGTGTCGGGATTGAACCCACGACCTCCTGTAGACCAGGCGAGGTAGTTGGGGGAGAGTGGAGGGGGGGGAGTGGTGGGGGAGAGTGGAGGGGGGAGTGGGGGTTGAAGTGGAGGGGGAGAGTGGAGGGGGGGAGTGGCGGGGGGAAGTGGAGGGGGGGAAGTGGAGGGGGGAGTGGAGGGGGTGGAGGGGTGGGGTCCCAGTCGGTGGGGGATTAATGAGCAGAGAGTCACGCGACAAATTGACGTCACGACCCAACTTGACCCGAGCCGACCCCGACTCGACCCAGCCCGGGGTCGCGTCACGTTGTAGATACTCGCCCCAGGGCTACGTGGGGTATGGGGGGTAGGGGAGAGGGGGGTAGGGGGTAGGGAGGTAGGGGGTAGGGAGTAGGGAGGTAGGGGGTAGGGGGTAGGGGGGTAGGGGGTATAGGGGGTAGGGGGGTAGGGGAGGGCCGGTTCTCGACAGCCATCGAATGTTCGGAATTTTAATTCCCGCCGCTAACAAACGGTTGGAGGTTGTTGTTGTGATTGTTGTTATTGTTGTGATTGTTGTTGTTGTGATTGTTGTTGTTGTTGTGATTGTTATTGTTGTGATTGTTGATGTTGTGATTGTTGTTATTGTTGTGATTGTTGTTGTGATTGTTGTTGTTGTTGTGATTGTTATTGTTGTGATTGTTGTTGTTGTGATTGTTGTTGTTGTTGTGATTGTTGTTGTTGTGATTGTTGTTGTTGTGATTGTTGTTGTTGTTGTGATTGTGTTGTTGTTGTGATTGTTGTTGTTGTTGTGATTGTTGTTGTTGTATTACCGTGCTTGAGTAATAATAATAGCAATACTATTACAACAAATAAGGGAAACGGCGTGTTTGCGTAATGAAGGAGGGCACCTTTGTGTGTGTAGTGTATGTATAGTGTGTGTGTGTAGTGTGTGTGCATAGTGTGTGTCTGTGTGTAGTGTGTGTATAGTGTGTGTGTGTATAGTGTGTGTGTCTGTGTGTAGTGTGTGCATAGTGTGTGTTGTGTGTGTGTGTATATAGTGTGTGGATAGTGTGTGTTGTGTAGTGTGTGTATAGTGTGTGTCTGTGTGTAGTGTGTATATTGTGTGTGTGTCTGTGTGTAGTGTGTGTTGTGTGTGTGTGTACAGTGTGTGTTGTGTGTGTGTGTATAGTGTGTGTCTGTGTGTGTAGTGTGTATATTGTGTGTGTGTAGTGTGTGTAGTGTGTGTCATGTGTCTGTGTGTGTAGTGTGTGTATTGTGTGTGTGTGTCTGTGTGTAGTGTGTGTAGTGTGTGTTGTGTGTGTAATGTGTATATTGTGTGTGTGTGTAGTGTGTGCATCGTGTGTGTGTCTGTGTGTAGTGTGTATATTGTGTGTGTAGTGTGTGTGTATAGTGTGTGTTGTGTAGTGTGTGTATTGTGTGTATCTGTGTGTGTAGTGTGTATATTGTGTGTGTGTCTGTGTGTGTCTGTGTGTGAATAGTGCGTGTGTGTCTGTGTGTAGTGTGTGTATAGTGTGTGTCTGTGTGTGCGTAGTGTGAATGGTAGGGAGCGGTAGTGTAGCGGTTAGTGCGCTGCGCTATGAACCTATTCCCGCTCACAGCTAACACCAGTGACGATTATCTGAACCGGTCCCGGGCCTCCCCTAGGTCGACTCAGCCTCAAATGAGTACCTGGTGCGGTGTGTAAACATTGCCACTAGGGAGACAAAGGCGGTCGGGCGTGGTGCTGGCCACCCACCCCCTCGTGTACCGTTCCGGCCTTCATAGGTGCTCGCTAACAGCACTTGCCCCTACAGTCTGTTAAGCTAAACGGGGGATCTTTGTAGTGTGAATGAAGGGGACGCGGGAGCGTGGCGGTGAGGTGTGGGAAGCTGTAAGCCCCAGGCTACTTTGGGCTCTCCTTTCCATCAACCGGAGGCGAGGAGTGGTGGTCGTGGTTACTTATGCCCCCACCAAAGACGAACATCCGTGGAGGGATGCAGGCAAAGCCAAAGAGTCAGATGCCTTCTATGACCTCCTGTCACAGGTGCGGGCTAAAGTGGCCCCTCGGGATAGATTCATCTTGTTGTGTGACTTCAATGCCCGAGTTGGTCATGATGCTGGCACCTGGTCTGGAGTGTTTGGAAGGAATGGGCCAGATCAGCTCAATAACAACGGTAGGAGGCTGCTAGATTTGTGTGCAGCCCATGGGCTTGTAATTACCAACACGCTGTTCCGGCATCGGCGCATCCACACAACATCATGGATGCATGCCGGGTCCAAGCAAGAACATCTGCTGGACTACGTAGTGACGAACCAGCGGATGCGAGCCCATGTCCTTGACACCAGGACCTACCGTGGAGCTGATATGCTCCCTGACCATCGACTAGTCATCTCTAAGATGCGCCTGCCATTCTTCCACTCCGGTGGTGGGTGTAAACCCAGGACCCCATTCCAACCTAAGATGCCTGGTCTCAGTTATCTGATGAAAGTTGCAAGCGAGAATTTCAGCATCGCTAGCGGCTGGGGTTGGCATCCTCCCCCACTCCTGTCGAGGGTAAATGGGCGAGGTTTAGGACTGTGACTCATGCAGCTGCATGGGCTGCTTTGGGTACGCGGTCCAGACCTCCTCAGAGACCCTGACAGAGGAGGTTTTCACGTTGGTTGCGAAAAAGCGACAGGCCCACTCTAATCGTCTACAGCTTCCCACGTCAGAGAATGGGGAGGCTTACTGCAGCCTTCGCTCGGAGGTTCGGAGAGCCGTGAGGCACTGCAACGATGGGTGGTGGTCGCGGGTTGCTGAGGAGATGGAGTCTGCCTCAGTGGCCCACCATGGCAAATTCCTATTTAACTCCATGAAAAAGTAACCTGCAGCGCCACACCAATTACCTGGGGGAGGGGAAATCCCTGAAGCCAGGAAAACAACGTGGCACAAAGTGGGGATGACCCTGCTGAGGCTGCGGTGCCTGAACTATTGGAAGAAGTCACCCCCTGTGAATGGCTGGCTGAGGTGCCATCTGTTGAGGAAGTACTGAAGGCGATCCAGAGTCTGAAACCAGGAAAGTTACCGGGCAGAGATGATCTCCCAAGCGAAAAGCTGAGGGAGGGTGGCGTTTGTGCACAGACTGCCCTACATGACATCATAACAACAGTCTGGACCACTGGACGGGTTCCGCAGGATTGGAAGGATGCCCTGGTGGTTCCACTCGTTAATTAGGGGGACCGTACAGCAGACTGTAACAACTACAGGGGCATCTCACTCCTCAGTGTGCCAGGAAAGGTTCTGGCAAGGATTATTCAACATCGCCTTGCTAGGCATGCTGAGGAGAGGCTTGCAGAGCCCCAATGCGGTTTCAGGAAAGGGCGGTCCTGCACAGATGCCATATTTCCTGTCCGTCTGCTACAGCAGAGGTTTAGGGAATTCCAGCAAGACCTCTATCTCTGCTTTATTGACCTGGTCAAGGCCTATGATATCATCATTAGGCCTGGGCTCTGGGTTGTTCTTCGTGCTTTCGGAGTCCCTGACCCTCTGCGGTGATGTAGCGGTTAGCGCTACGCTACGCTCCGAACTCGGCGTCCAGAATTCGATTCCCGCTCACGGCCACCACCGGTGGCGATTATCTGAACCGGTCCTGGGCCTCCCCTAGGTCGATTCAGCCTAAAATGACGACCTGGAGCTGTGTTACAAAAAAAAAACATCGCCACTGGGGAGACAAAGGCGGCCGGGCTTGTTGCTGGGACACCCACCCCTCTCGTGTGCCACTGTGCCGGCCTTCATAGGTGCTGCTACTCGCTAGCAGCACTCGCCCCAACAGTTTACAGCAGCATGCTACACACGACACACGGGGGTATGTGTTTGTGTTTGTGCGCACGGTGAACTTCTTTCGCACCCTACGTCGCCGACCGTGGTCACCGGAGGTATCCGGAGATGCCGGGGGAGGGCGGTGGGTGAGTGAGAGTCTCAAAAGATCCGGGGACACAACCAGGAGGAGGAGTTTGCTGCTGCTGCTAGCTGCTGCTGCTGCTGCTAGCTGCTGCTGCTAGCTGCTGCAGCTGCTGTTGCTGCTGCTGCTAGCTGCTGCTGCTAGCTGCTGCTGCTGCTGCTAGCTGCTGCTGCTGCTAGCTGCTGCTGCTAGCTGCTGCTGCTGCTAGCTGCTGCTGCTGCTGCTAGCTGCTGCAGCTGCTAGCTGCTGCTGCTGCTAGCTGCTGCTGCTGCTAGCTGCTGCTGCTAGCTGCTGCTGCTGCTAGCTGCTGCTGCTAGCTGCTGCTGCTGCTAGCTGCTGCTGCTAGCTACTGCTGCTGCTAGCTGCTGCTGCTGCTAGCTGCTGCTGCTGCTAGCTGCTGCAGCTGCTAGCTGCTGCTGCTGCTAGCTGCTGCTGCTGGCTGCTGCTGCTGCTAGCTGCTGCTGCTAGCTGCTGCTGCTGCTAGCTGCTGCTGCTGCTGCACTAACAGGTTAATTAGACGTGGTAATGAGGCCCTTCGAGAGCGGTTTGATTGAATCGTGCGTTTAGTTGATCACTATTTCTCTCTCTCTCTTTATTTTATTTTTACGATCAGAGGTAACAACAAGATGCTCGGTGTATAGTCGGCACTTTGCTTCGTTCATCATTTCGGTTTTTTTTCGGGTTTTTTTGCAATGCTTTGCTTTATGTGGCCTTATAAAAGAAATATGTCACACTCTGTTCTCGTCCTTCTTACCCCTTCCCTCTCTCTCTACCCCCTTTCTCTACCCCCCCTCTCTCTACACACTCTCTTTACCCCCTTTCTCTCTCTACCCCCTTTCTCTCTCTACCCCCTCTCTCTACCCCCTTTCTCTACCCCCTCTCTACCCACTCTCTCTACCCCCTTTCTCTCTCTACTCCCTCTCTTTACCCCCTTTCTCTACACCCCATCTTTCTACCCCCTCTCTCTCTCTACCCCCTCTCTCTCTATACCCCCCTCTCTACCCCCTCTCTCTACCCCCTTTCTCTCTCTACCCCCTCTCTCTCTCTACCCCCACTCTCTCTATACCCCCCTCTCTACCCCCTCTCTCTACCCCCCTCTCTCTACCCCTCTATCCCTACTCCATGTCTATGTTTCCCCTGTTTGCTACGTAACATTTGGAATATTTTCTTCTCTCTCTCCCAACTCTGTGATTCTTTAGCGATCGGACTCTCTCGTTATTGACACATCTGAGATGTAACCCAAACCCCCCCCCCAACCGCCCCCCCCCAAAACCCCCTGGGTACAAGATGTAAACTCAGGGGATGTCGGCAGGCGATTCGCAGTCATCCGTTCCCATCTCCCGTCATCGTTGTCAGAGGGGACGTGGCGCCTCAGTGGTGGCACCATCACTCACAGCCTGCTGTTACACGATGCATTTGGGGCGCCCGCGGTGGCTATGAGATGTTAACTACCTCGCCTGGTGTGCAGGAGGTCGTGGGTTCGATCCCGACCCTGACGCCTGCTGCTGTATATTTGGAGTTTGCGTGTCTCTCTCTCATCATCATCATCATCACGTTGGCTATGAGATGTTAACTACCTCGCCTGGTGAGCAGGAGGTCGTGGGTTCGATCCTGACCCTGGCGCCTGCTGTATATTTGGAGTTTGCGTGTCTCTCTCTCTCTCTCATCATCATCATCACGGTGGCTAGGAGATGTTAACTACCTCGCCTGGTGTGCAGGAGGTCGTGGGTTCGATCCCGACCCTAATGCCCGCTGGACTGGTTCAGATGATCGTTGTCAATGTTTGGTTCGTGAGCAGGGAATCGAACTCGGGTCGTAGCCGGGTTCGGTTCACACGCGCTAACCGCTGTTCCACCGCTCCCTACAAATAAAGACACCCCCCCCGCCCCCCCCAATCAAAATTAATCATCTGAGCAGGCAGCAGCACGTGACACTCACTCGTGGAATATCGCGTGGGGAATAACGCGGGCCCGACCGAATCACAGCTGACAGAGGCAAAAAAAAAACATGACGTATCGATTGGAGGCTCTCCCTGGGTTCAAGGTGAAAAAATAAAAAATACTGAAGCGAAGTGCCCCCATTAACATCGTGAGAATGTAACGCCGGACTCTAGCGCCTCTGTGGGACACAGAGCGAGAGTCTGCGTAGTGTAGCGGGTAGCGTCTCTGTGGAGCACAAAGCGAGAGTCTGCGTAGTGTAGCGGGTAGCGCTACGCTGGGACACAGAGCGAGAGTCTGCGTAGTGTAGCGGGTAGCGCTAGGCTGGGACACAGAGCAAGAGTCTGCGTAGTGTAGCGGGTATCGCTACGCTGGGACACAGAGCGAGAGTCTGCGTAGTGTAGCGGGTAGCGCTACGCTGGAACACAGAGCGAGAGTCTGCGTAGTGTAGCGGGTATCGCTACGCTGGGACACAGAGCGAGAATCTGCGTAGTGTAGCGGGTAGCGCTACGCTGGAACACAAAGCGAGAGTCAGTGTAGTGTATCGGGTATCGCTACGCTGGGACACAGAGCGAGAGTCTGTGTAGTGTAGCGGGTAGCGCTACGCTGGAACACAGAGCGAGAGTCTGCGTAGTGTAGCGGGTAGCGCTTCTGTGGGACACAGAGCGAGAGTCTCCGTAGTGTAGTGGGTAGCGCTACGCTGGGACACAGAGCGAGAGTCTGCGTAGTGTAGCGGGTAGCGCTACGCTGGGACACAGAGCGAGAGTCTGCGTAGTGTAGCGGGTAGCGCTACGCTGGGACACAGAGCGAGAGTCTGCGTAGTGTAGCGGGTAGCGCTACGCTGTGGGACACAGAGCGAGAGTCTGCGTAGTGTAGCGGGTAGCGCTACGCTGTGGGACACAGAGCGAGAGTCTGCGTAGTGTAGCGGGTAGCGCTACGCTGGGACACAGAGCGAGAGTCTGCGTAGTGTAGCGGGTAGCGCTACGCTGGGACACAGAGCGAGAGTCTGCGTAGTGTAGTGGGTAGCGCTACGCTGTGGGACACAGAGCGAGAGTCTGCGTAGTGTAGCGGGTAGTGCTACGCTGGGACACAGAGCGAGAGTCTGCGTGGTGTAGCGGGTATCGCTACGCTGGAAGACAAAGCGACAGTCTGCGTAGTGTAGCGGGTAGCGCTATGCTGGGACGCAGAGCGAGAGTCTCCGTAGTGTAGCGGGTAGCGCTACGCTGGGACACAGAGCGAGAGTCTGCGTGGTGTAGCGGGTATCGCTACGCTGGAAGACAAAGCGACAGTCTGCGTAGTGTAGCGGGTAGCGCTACGCTGGGACACAGAGCGAGAGTCTGCGTAGTGTAGCGGGTAGCGCTTCTGTGGAACACAAAGCGAGAGTCTGCGTAGTCTAGCGGGTAGCGCTACGCTGGGACGCACAGCGAGAGTCTCCGTAGTGTAGCGGGTAGCGCTACGCTGGGACACAGAGCGAGAGTCTGCGTAGTGTAGCGGGTAGCGCTACGCTGGGACACAGAGCGAGAGTCTGCGTAGTGTAGCGGGTAGCGCTACGCTGGGACACAGAGCGAGAGTCTGCGTAGTGTAGCGGGTAGCGCTACGCTGTGGGACACAGAGCGAGAGTCTGCGTAGTGTAGCGGGTAGCGCTACGCTGTGGGACACAGAGCGAGAGTCTGCGTAGTGTAGTGGGTAGCGCTACGCTGTGGGACACAGAGCGAGAGTCTGCGTAGTGTAGCGGGTAGCGCTATGCTGGGACACAGAGCGAGAGTTTGCGTAGTGTAGTGGGTAGCGCTACACTGGAAGACAAAGCGACAGTCTGCGTAGTGTAGCGGGTAGCGCTATGCTGGGACGCAAAGCGAGAGTCTGCGTAGTGTAGCGGGTAGCGCTACGCTGAGACACAGAGCGAGAGTCTGCGTAGTGTAGCGGGTAGCGCTACACTGGAAGACAAAGCGACAGTCTCCGTAGTGTAGCAGGTAGCGCTATGCTGGGACGCAAAGCGAGAGTCTGCGTAGTGTAGCGGGTAGCGCTACGCTGGGACACAGAGCGAGAGTCTCCGTAGTGTAGCGGGTAGCGCTACGCTGGGATACAGAGTGAGAGTCTGCGTAGTGTAGCGGGTAGCGCTGCGTTGGGACACAGAGCGATAGTCTGCATAGTGTAGTGGGTAGCGCTACACTGGGACACAGCAAGAGTCTACGTAGTGTAGCGGGTAGCGTCTCTGTGGGACACAGAGCGAGAGTCTGCGTAGTGTAGCGGTGTAGCGCTACGCTGCGCTACGAGCCCGGCGACCCAGGTTCGATTCCCACTCACGGCTACAAACAGCAGTGACGATTTTCTGAAACGGCACTGGGCCTCCCCTAGGTCGACTAAGCCTCAAGTGAGTACCTGGTGTGGTGTTTATGCATCGCCACTGGAGAGACAAAGACACACACACTGACACACACACTGACACACACTGACAAACAACAACCGCCGTTTGCCACTAAGTGGCGGTGACGTCACCACGACGCTTGTGCCAGGCCATGTGCACCTTGAGGCCACGTGAAGTGTCGAACGCCCGCTGGCAGGAGGTCACGGGGCAGACCCAGGTGCCACGGGTCGACTGACTGAGATGACTGGCTGATGCACCACCTGTGCCCCCTACTGTGCCAACCTGCTGTGCTTTAGCCACCCGGCGCTCCGCTCGTTGTTATGAGCGTCGCTCCTCCGCCCTCCGTTGTTGTTGGAGGGCGACTGCCTCCAACTGCCCAGTAGCGTCCTTCACGAGCCTCCTCCACAGTGGCCGATCTTCACACCGCTGGTACCGGTCATCGGCAAGTCCACTTAGCTCCATGTCCTCCTGTGCCACATCACTCCATCTCTTCTCTAGCCCGTGCCCCGCCCGTTTAGCCCCCTCGATCCGACCGAACAAAAGCTGTTTCGGCATTCGGTGGCTGGGCATGCGGGCTACATGACCCAGCCAACGCAGCCTTGCCTGCCGGAGGAGCTCACCGATGGGACCATGCCCAGATCTTTCAAGGATTTGTGAGCTCCTCACACAATCCAGCCTGGTTAAACCCAGGATGGATCGTAGGCAGGCCAGCCTAAATGTTTCTACCCGGCGAAGACGTTCCGTTAGGGGGGGTCCACGTTTCGCAAGCGTAGAGAAGGGAGGTAATGACCGTGGCCGAGAAGACCTGAAGCTTAGTGCGGAGCGACAGACCAGGTAGCTTCCACACAGCGTTACGCAACCGATGAAAAGATATTGCCGCTCGACTGATTTGGAGTGAGACCTCTGCTGTTAAACTGGAGCCGGTCATAAGCACACTGCCCAAGTATGGGAAACTCTCCACCCTCTCCACAACTGCCCCATCACCGATTGGGAGTTGTGGGGGTGGAGTGTCCGATGGTACAAAATACCCAGGCAGGTGCTTAGTTTTGGTGGAGCTGATGGTAAGGCCCCATCTCTTAGTGGCACGCTCCAGTCTCAGCAGCAGCGTCTCCAACTCCTCCTCTGAATGAGCAGCTATTACCAAATCATCGGCATACATAACGTGGTTGAGCAATAGGGAGCCATCCCTTGACCGCACCCGGGCATCGATCAGCCTCCCATTATATCTGTACCATATGGAGATTCCCCCGGTACAGCTATTGAAGGCTTCACGAACTACGTGGTCAAAATAGATGTTAAATAATGTGGGAGCCAGAGGACATCCCTGTCGCACACCAAGGTGTACAAGGAATGGCTCTGACTCCAGGCCAAGTAGTTTTACCCGGGCCTGCTCACCATCTTGAAGGTCCTTAAGGATCGTGAGCAGAGGGTCAGGTACTCCAAAAGCACGAAGAACAACCCAGAGCCCAGGCCTACTGATGGTATCATAGGCTTTGACCAGGTCAATAAAGCAGAGATGTAGGCCTTGCTGGAATTCCCTACACCTCTGCTGTAGCAGACGGACAGAAAATATGGCATCTGTGCAGGGCCGCCCTTTCCTGAAACCGCATTGGGGCTCCACAAGCCTCTCCTCAGCGTGCCTGGCAAGGCGATGTTGAATAATCCTTGCCAGGACCTTTCCCCGCACACTGAGGAGTGAGATGCCCTTGTAGTTGTTAGTCTGTGCGGTCGCCCTTCTTAAAGAGGGGGACCACCAGGGCATCCTTCAAATCCTGCGGAACCCGTCCAGTGGTCCAGACTGTTGTTATGATGTCATAGAGGGCAGTCTGTGCACAAACGCCACCCTCCCTCAGCATTTCGCTTGAGAGATCATCTCTGCCCGCTGCCTTTCCTGGTCTCAGACTCCGGATCGTCTTCAGTACTTCCTCAACAGATGGCACCTCAGCCAGCCACTCACAGGGGGTGACTTTTTCCAATATTTGAGGCACCGCAGCCTCAGCAGGGTCATCCTCACTTTGTGCCACGATGTTTTCCTGGCTGAGGGATTTTCCCTCTCCCAGGACCTCACAGAAATGCTCAGCAAATCTGCAAACCTGTTCCTGGGGGAGGGAGATTGGATCACCGTTTTTTCCCCTAATGATGGTGATAGGTGTGGCGCTGCAGGTTGCTTTTTTGATGGAGTTAAATAGAGATTTGTGATCGCGGGCCACTGAGGCAGACTCCATCTCCTCAGCAACTCGCGACCACCACCCATCCTTGCAGTGCCTCACGGCCCTCCGAACCTCCGAGCGAAGGCTGCGGTAAGCCTCCTCATTCTCTGACGTGGGATTCTGTAGCCGATGACAGTGGGCCTGTCGCTTTTTCTCAACTATCCTGAACACCTCCTCTGTCAGCCAGGTCTCTGGGGAGGTCTGGACCGCGTACCCGAAGCAGCCCATGCAGCTGCATGAGTGACAGTCCTAAACCTCGCCCATTTACCCTCGACATCCGGAGGAGTGGGGGACGATGCCAACCCCAGCCGCAGGCGATGATGGAATTCTCGCTTGCAACTTTCATCAGATAACTGAGACCAGGCCACTTTAGGTTGGAATGGGGTCCTGGGTGTACACCCACCACCGGAGCGGAAGAATGGCAGGCGCATCTTACAGATGACAAGTCGATGGTCAGAGGGCAGATCATTCACGGTAGGTCCTGTTGTCAAGGACATGGGCTCGCATCCGTTGGTCCGTCACTATGTATTCCAGCAGATGTTCTTGCTTGGACCCGGCATGCATCCATGATGTTGTGTGGATGTGCCGATGCCGGAACAGCGTGTTGGTAATTACAAGCCCATGGGCTGCACACAAATCTAGCTGCCTCCTACCGTTGTTATTGAGCTGATCTGGCCCATGCCCTCCAATCACTCCAGACCAGGTGCCAGCATCATGATCCACTCGGGCATTGAAGTCACTCAACAAAATGACTCTATCCCGAGGGGCCACTTTAGCCAGCACCTGTGACAGGAGGTCATAGAAGGCATCTGACTCATCGGCTTTGCCTGCATCCCTCCACGGATGGTCGTCTTCGGTGGGGGCATAAGTAACCACGACCACCACTCCTCGCCTCCGGTTGATGGGAAGGCCAGCCCAAAGTAGCCTGGGGCTTACAGCTTCCCACACCTCACCGCCATGCTCCCACGCGCCCTTCATTCTTTTGTTCAAATGAAGAGCCACACCCTGTTGTTTGGCAGTCTGGTGCCCCGATTAGAGGACTGTCCACCCCTCATGATGGCAGGAGCCAGAGCCGGTCCACCGGACCTCCTGAATGCCACAGAGATCCAGGCGGTACCGGTCCAGCTCCTGACAGAGGAGTGGCAGCCTCTCCTCCGCAGTGAGCGTTCGAACATTCCACGTGGCCACACGTTGTGGCTTTTTGTTGTTTCTGGAGAAGCCCCGAGGGTAGAGATTCAATCTCCTGGCTCCGCCAATTGGGGTTTGGCCAGGAGACATCATAGACGCCTGTCCCCCCGGGGCCTCCGGCACAAGCTGATTAGTTAGATATTTTATACGTGGTTTATTGGTACATTTTTTAAGGTGGAGGGGTTACCAGCCCCTCGCACTCGTCCAGAGCCCCCGTTTAGCCACTGTAGTGGTCACAGACGCCATGAGGGGAGGAGCCAATCAGAATTGGACCTCCCCCCCAGCACTGTCCACGACAGAGTTGCCCGTCCGGCACCGCGAGGAGGTAGGGGGTTGTTTTGCCGGACAACACACACACTGACAAACAAATACCTGGAAAGTTGGCATATTTAATAGAATCCACACATTTAATGTCACTCCCCAGATATATATATATATACACATACGGAAGTCGCGCCCTCTGCGTGCTTTATGTCGGCAATGTGTCCGACGTTCCGCGCCACGTGCCGGTAGGTGCAGAGTGTCTTTTGTTACCCCGCCTACCTGGCGTCTGGGAAAATGCGTCAGCAACCCTCCCCCCACACCCAGTTGACCCCAGCGCACGCAACGAACCGGTCGAACGCGGCCTTAGTATGCATCGAGTAGCCCCATTGAACTTCAAAGTTCCGAGACGAGGGGGATTCAAGTCCATGGAAGAAAAAAAAAACCACCGCAGGATTTCAACTTTCCTGCATCGCTTCACGATGATTGAAACCAAAAGAGAAATCGAGACTTCACTGGCGTACGGTGAGTGTGAGTGTGACGGAGGGGCAGAGAGAGGCACGATTATCTGAACCAGTCCTGGGCCTCCCCTAGGTCGACTCAGCCTCAAATGAGAACCCGGTTGCGGTTTGTTAACAAACAAAAAAAGTGGCCACTCGGGAGACAAAGGCGGCCGGGCGTGGTGCTGACCAAAGACACCCTTCTCGGGTGTACCGTGGCCGGCATTCACATGAGCCGCTTGCCAACAGCACTTGCCCCAACAGTTTCTCCAGGCTACAAGGGGAATCTTTGTCTTTCAGTGAGCCTCACGATGAATCAACATCCCCTGCTCACCCCTCCCCGCCACCCCCTCATCCTCCCTCACCCCCTTCCCTTCCCCTCACCCCCCTCCTCCCCCCCCTCGGTAATGGTTCTGCATCTTAAATCCCCTGCCACGCGATGTAATTCGAAAGCAGCGTGGGACGGTGGTGGTGATGATGACAATGGTGATTATGATGATGATGTTGATCATAGGCGAATTGGGCCGGAGGGTTGTAGGTAAAGGCGAAGCCCTGCAACTGCCCGCTCGTGCCGCTGCTGGAGGAAAGGACCTCCGCTGTGGAAGAGTTCTAAAGGTGCGATCTCCTCCGCGCATCCCCCGCCTCTGTAGAGCGGTGGTCCTTCTGGACATGGCCAGGTGTTTTTTGAGAAGGCAAATCATCGAGAACACAAACGAATCATGAAACCCCTCTGCATTTATGAACATTGCACCATGTCTCGATTGAGAACCAAACAGATGCAAGGCTTGCAGTCACGAAAGCTTTAAATCGAAATTTAACCGCCTCTGTCCTCCAGACAGTCTCGTCCCTTCACCTGATGAAGGCTGCTTGTGTTGTGGCCGAAACGTCGTGAGAATATTTCTCATTCTACGTGACTTTACCGAAAGAACCAAAGAAGATGCAAGGCTACTCATTGTGTTTTTCGGTAAAGTCACGTATGTAGAAATACCATAACATTATATTAAAATAAATCAATCACGACGTTTCGACCGCAACACAAGCGATCTTCATCAGGTGTAAAAAACAAATAGCGAGGGAGTACATAGGGCGACATCAACGCAACACACAGAGAGCGTTAAACTTACACGGAGGTAAATACAACAAGAAGATGAGAGACGAGAATTCAACAAACCTAAGAAAAAATTCACGTGATGCAAAACCAGTCGGGCCAACAACACAGCTAGACACTTGCCTGGCGGACCACGAATTTCAGAAGGGTGCTAAATTTCGTGTTCATCCTCTGGGATGAACATACCGGCATAGACAGTGTGAACAAATACGAGGTACAAGTCAGCAGAAATACAAATACAGGGACACCAAGAGGCAAGGAGAGGAAAGACGGAAAGAGAACCAGGAAAAAGGGGCCGGAGGGATGAACAGACAGAGGCTTAAAATAATAAGTAGAGGTGGCGGGGAGGGGCCAAAGAGAGCAAGGCTGCTGTAAAGTTTAAGAACCACTGCCCTAGAGCCATCACAAGCAGAAGTCCCAACGCGTGATTCGAGACACCTCAAACTCTTGCCCTACACACTCTGAACTCTGGAAGTTCTAACGTCAAATCCCAGGTGGTTCCAACTCTCCGCGTCTGCACACTCGTCGTAGAACTCAGTGGTTCTTCTTCATCTGGGGTGCGTCTCGCTACTCTATAGGGGTGTGCAATGCCCTTTCTGGGGGTGGGGGGAGGGGGATGCTTGGTAGCGAGACGTGGGCAGATTTTTGGTTAATAAAAGAATTAAAGCTTCCGTGGCTGCATAAAATACTCGTGGATTTTTCTTTCGGTAAAGTCACGTATGTAGTACATAGTACATACGTGACTTTACCGAAAGAAAAAAAAGCAATCAGATTTTTGGTTCATCTTCTTTGGTTCTTTCGGTAAAGTCACGTAGAATGAGAATAAAATAATAAATTGATAAAATAAAATAACACAATAACGTCGTGAGAATATTATTGTGTTATTTTATTTTATCAATTTATTATTTTATTCTCATTCTACGTGGTGACTTTACCGAAAGAACCAAAGAAGATGAATCCTTGCAGTCACGAAAGCTTTAAATCGAAATCAGAATTTTGGTTGTAAATCATCGAAATTACAAATGAAGCAAGGGCCGCGTACGGTACAAGTTTCTACCATCAAACGCCTCTGTGTTTATCTTGTTGGTTCTTTCGGTAAAGTCACCGCGTAGACTCGAGAATAAAACACGAAAACAAAATGAGACAATAAAATTCTCACGACGTTTCGGCCGCAACACAAGAAGGCTACTTGTGTTGTGGACGAAACGTCGTATTCTATTATTTAATTCATTTTTTTCACTAACCAACGTGACCTTTACGAAAGAACCAAAGAGGAATTCCTGCAGGCGCGAAAGCTCCAATTCAAGGGTGAAACATTGTAAACGTTTAAACAACCGAGAACCAAACGGGGTGCAAGTATACCGCGATGGTTAAGAGCCACTGGTCTACAGAGGGTATGCATCGGCCTACTCTTCCACTATCGGGCGAGGAAACCGATGGAACGACAGGGGTGGAAGGGGGGGGGCGCTGCTCGATTGATGGCGATACAAACACGGCACCGCGTCCTTTCAAATGCGAAATCGAATCGAGCACGTGGGTGACGGACCCTGTGGGTTTAGCCGAAATCGAATCGAGCACGTGGGTGACGGACCCTGTGGGTTTAGCCAGTCCCGGCAGCGTCGAGGCCGCAAACGACGCTCGTGTAACACGATGGCTGGGGAAAGATTTGAAGCAACTTGCATCCCCATTGATTCAACCTGGAATCGAGTCGGGGTTCCTCAAGTCCGGCGGCGTGCTGCTAACTGCTACACCACTGTGGCACCGTGGCGAACATTTAAATTAAATACGAAATATATTTTACTTATTATTATTTTTTTTTATTGTGCAATGTTTAGACAAGCACTGAGCTCTGTGGCTAATTTCCCAGAAGCTATCCTGGATATCGCAAATGGTTGCTCAACGGAGTGGCTAAGGTGGCCGTTCATAAATGACGTCACACACTAGAGGGGAGGGTCAGACATTTGTGACGATGTGTGACAAGGGGGGGAGGGCGGGGTTGAGGAATGTGACGTCACACCAAAACGCGCAACTTTAAATACATATAGACAACACGTTCTGCTTAATGAAATAGACTTGGTAATAAATGTTTTCTCCTACAACATCAGAGTGCAGCGCCACATTAAATACGCACTACAATGACAATAGTTTAAAGCGATTTGAAATGTTTTTTTTTTTGGGGGGGGGGAGGCAGAGCTTTGTGACGTCATATTTGACGTATTGTGTCTGACGTATTGTGACGCCGTGTGACGACGTGGGAGTGGGAGGGGTCAAAAAATCGTCCAAAATCGCGTGACGTCATTTATGGACGGGCCCATATCGTCACATCGAAATGTATGGCAGCCAAATAATCTAAACGCGTAGAGAGTCGCATAAACCCACAGAGACCCATAACTCTCTAAACGCATAGAGAGTCACAGAAACCCACAGAGACCCATGACTCTCTAAACGCATAGAGAATCACAGAAACCCACAGAGACCCATGACTCTCTAAACGCGTAGAGAATCACAGAAACCCACAGAGACCCATGACTCTCTAAACGCGTAGAGAATCACAGAAACCCACAGAGACCCATAACTCTCTAAACTCATAGAGAGTCACAGAAACCCACAGAGATCTATAACTCTCTAAACGCATAGAGAATCACAGAAACCCACAGAGACCCATAACTCTCTAAACGCGTAGAGAGTCACAGAAACCCACAGAGACCCATAACTCTCTAAACTCATAGAGAATCACAGAAACCCACAGAGACCCATAACTCTCTAAACGCGTAGAGAGACACAGACACCCACAGAGACCCATAACACTCTAAACGCATAGAGAGTCACAGAAACCCACAGAGACCCATAACTCTCTAAACGCGTAGAGATTCAGAGAAACCCACAGAGACCCCTAACTCTCTAAACGCGTAGAGAGTCACAGAAACCCACAGAGACCCATAACTCTCTAAACGCGTGGGGACGAAAACCTGGTGGACCCGGAGAAAAATCCTCGCGACCACGGGGAGTGAGAGAGAGACACGCAAACTCCAAATATACAGCAGCAGGCGTCAGGGTCGGGATCGAACCCACGACCTCCTGTATACCGAGCGAGGTAGTTAACATCTCCTAGCCACCCCGATGATGATGATGAGAGAGACACGCAAACTCCAAATATACAGCAGCAGGCGTCAGAGTTAGGATTGAACCCACGACCTCCTGTATACCAGGCGAGGTAGTTAACATCTCATAGCCACCGTGATGATGATGATGAGAGAGAGACACGCAAACTCCAAATATACAGCAGCAGGCGTCAGGGTCGGGATTGAACCCACGACCTCCTGTATACCGGGCGAGGTAGTTAACATCTCATAGCCACCGTGATGATGATGATGATGAGAGAGAGAGAGAGACACGCAAACTCCAAATATACAGCAGCAGGCGTCTGGGTCGTGATCGAACCCACGACCTCCTGTATACCGGGCGAGGTAGTTAACATCTCCTAGCCACCCCGATGATGATGATGAGAGAGACACGCAAACTCCAAATATACAGCAGCAGGCGTCAGAGTTAGGATTGAACCCACGACCTCCTGTATACCAGGCGAGGTAGTTAACATCTCATAGCCACCGTGATGATGATGATGAGAGAGAGACACGCAAACTCCAAATATACAGCAGCAGGCGTCAGGGTCGGGATCGAACCCACGACCTCGTGTATACCGAGCGAGGTAGTTAACATCTCCTAGCCACCGCAGTGAGGGTTGGTTCGGGGTGGGTTTGGGGTTCGGGGGGGGGGGCAGGGGGTCAGGGGGTGGGAGAGGCGGTTCGGGGTAGGCGGCCGCGGTGGGGAGTACAGCCACACACGACTGAGCTCTCATTTCATTTTGCAGTGGGGGGTCGCTCGCTCGCTTGCACGAGCCATCGGCTTTTATTAACGGCACGGGCCAAGGTGGCGGGGGCCGTGTGGGCTGTGGTGGTGGTGGGGGGGGGGGTGGGGTGGTGAACTGGCGACAGGGCTGGTGGGGAGGCATGACCGGCCAGAGGCATCGCAGCGCCCTCAGCCCCTCCCACGTGATGAGTGTTGGGTGACAACCGGGAGCGGAGCGAGTGGCCAGCCAGGCGGGCCGGATCGCTGTCACGTGCACGCCGCGTTCCAACACTCCTCGCCGCACAACCACCACCACCACGACCACAACCACCACCACAGCCACCACAACCACCACCACCACCACCACAACCATCACAACCACCACAACCAGTACCACCACCACGACCACAACCACCACCACAGCCACCACAGCCGCCACAGCCACCACAACAACAACAACCACCACAACCACCACCATAACAACCAACAAACCACCACCACAACCACCGCTATGACCACCACAACCACCGCAAATACCACCACCACCACAACCACCTCCACATTCACCACAACCACAACCACCACAACAACCACCACAAACACCACCATAACCACCAACAAACCACTACCACCACAACCACCGCTATGACCACCACAACCACCACAACCAGCACCACCACATTCACCACAACCACCACCACAGCCACCACAAGAACAACCACCACAACCACCACCATAACCACCAACAAACCACTACCACCACAACCACCGCTATGACCACCACAACCACCACCACAACCACCTCCACATTCACCACAACCACCACTACAGCCACCACAAGAACAACCACCACAACCACCACCATAACCACCAACAAACCACTACCACCACAACCACCGCCATGACCACCACAACCACCACAACCAGCACCACCACAACCACCTACACATTCACCACAACCACAACCACCACAACAACCACCACAACCAGCACCACCACAACCACCGCCATCACCACCACAACCACCACCACAACCACCACCACAACCACCACCGCCACAGCCACCACAACAACAACCACCACAATCACCACAACCACCACCATAACATCCAACACACCACTACCACCACAACCACCGCTATGACCACCACAACCACCACAACCAGTACCACCACAACCACCACAACAACAACCACCACAACCACCACCACAGCCACCACAAGAACAACCACCACAACCACCACCATAACCACCAACAAACCACTACCACCACAACCATCGCTATGACCACCACAACCACCACAACCACCACCACAACCACCACAACCACCACCACAACCACCACAACAACAACCACCACAACAACAACCACCACCACAACCACCACCACAACCACCACCACAACCACCACCACAACCACCACCGCAAACTACCACCACCGCCACCACGCTGCATCCATTGGACTCCTTCCCCCCATCCGAACACAACAATTGTAACTCCTTCCACGCCGCTTGCACGCGCCCGATGATTGATAAACACGTGCCACGTGGCGCGCGAGAGTGTGTCTTGACTCACGTGATCCCGAGTTGGACTTGCATGGCCACAGTCGAACTCCTCTGGCTAGTCCTCAACGCGGTGGTTCCTCACCTGGCCGTGCAGGTGAGGAACCGCCGGTGCCCTGTTCTTGGGGGGCCAGGGACGCGTCCAGATTCTTTGTCGAAGTTGAATCATCGAAAACACAAATGAAGCACGCGGCAGGCAAGTCACAAGTTGCTTTGTTTCATCAAAGCCTATGTTTTACTGGTAGGAACGAAGTTGTAAACTAAGTGTACCAGCCTGCAATAGATTAATGTGTCCGTCCGTCCGTCCCTTTTCAATACTTTAACGAAGTGAAATCTCGTGCTGTTGGCTGTAATAAAATTGCGCAAAATTCCAATGTTCCTACCAGCCCACCCTGCAGGGACCTGCTAAATTGTATTAAACACTTCTTTGATGATTGAGAACCTAAGGGATGTTAGGCTGCAGTCCAAGTTAGGAACCACTGCTTTAACGTATCTCTCTTAAGTGTCCGTAAATGTATTTATATCTACGTGTCTATACATCTCTGTAGCAGTCTCTGTGAGTCACGGTCTGTGGTTTTTGGGCTGCACGGTACACAATCGCACGCCTGTTGCCCCGTCATTCATTTTACGTTCACGAAATGCGATGCGGGTATCTGCCTTGTGATATCCTCATGTCTTGGAGCGATGTGAAAGGGAGGAGGAAACGGATCTCGGATGAAGAGTGGTTCTATTATTTCGGGTGTCCGCTTTTGTCTAATCGGTATTGTACAGCAGCAGCGTTCATCCGGATCTGGATGGTGAGATTCCAGGATGGGTGATAGCAACAGCAGCAGCAGTGTTCATGTGGGTCTGGGTGGTGATATTCCAGGATGTGTGACATCAACAACTGCAGTGTTCATGTGGGTCTGGGTGGTGAGATTCCAGGATGTGTGACATCAACAGCAGCAGTGTTCATGTGGGTCTGGGTGGTGATATTCCAGGATGTATGACATTAACAGCAGCAGTGTTCATGTGCACCTGAATGGTGAGATTCCAGGATGTGTAACAGCAACAGCAGCAGTGTTCATGTGGGTCTGGGTGGTGAGATTCTAGGATGTGTAACAGCAACAGCAGCAGTGTTCATGTGGGGCTGGGTGGTGAGATTCTAGGATGTGTGACATCAACAGCAGCAGTGTTCATGTGGGTCTGGGTGGTGAGATTCCAGGATGTGTGACATCAACAGCAGCAGTGTTCATGTGGGTCTGGGTGGTGAGATTCCAGGATGTGTGACATCAGCAGCAGCAGTGTTCATGTGGGTCTGGGTGGTGAGATTATAGGATGTGTAACAGCAGCAGTGTTCATGTGGATCTGGATGGTGAGATTCTAGGATGTAGTAGCTGTGTTCATGTGGGTCTGGGTGGTGAGATTCTAGGATGTAGTAGCAGTGTTCATGTGGGTCTGGGTGGTTATATTCCAGGATGAAGGACATTAACAGCAGCAGTGTTCATGTGGGTCTGGGTGGTGAGATTCCAGGATGTGTGACATCAACAGCTTCAGTGTTCATGTGGGTCTGGGTGGTGATATTCCAGGATGTGTGATGGGAACAGCAGCAGTGTTCATGTGGGTCTGGGTGGTGATATTCCAGGATGTGTGACATTAACAGCAGCAGTGTTCATGTGTGTCTGGATGGTGAGATTCCATGATGTGTAACAGCAACAGCAGTGTTCATGTGGATCTGGATGGTGATATTTCAGGATGGGTGACATTAACAACAGCAGTGTTCATGTGGGTCTGCGTAGTGATATTCCAAGATGTGTAACAGCAGCAGCAGCAGTGTTCATGTGGGTCTGGGTGGTGAGATTCTAGGATGTAGTAGCAGTGTTCATGTGGGTCTGGGTGGTGAGATTCTAGGATGTAGTAGCAGTGTCCATGTGGGTCTGGGTGGTGAGATTCTAGGATGTAGTAGCAGTGTTCATGTGGGTCTGGGTGGTGAGATTCCAGGATGTGTGACATTAACAGCAGCAGTGTTCATGTGGGTCTGGGTGGTGAGATTCCAGGATGTGTGACATTAACAGCAGCAGTGTTCATGTGGGTCTGGGTGGTGAGATTTTAGGATGTGTAACAGCAACAGCAGCAGTGTTCATGTGTGTCTGGGTGGTGAGATTCCAGGATGTGTGACATCAACAGCAGCAGTGTTCATGTGGGTCTGGGTGGTGATATTCCAGGATGTGTGATGGGAACAGCAGCAGTGTTCATGTGGGTCTGGGTGGTGATATTCCAGGATGTGTGACATCAGCAGCAGCAATGTTCATGTGGGTCTGGGTGGTGAGATTTTAGGATGTGTAACAGCTGCAGCAGTGTTCATGTGGATCTGGATGGTGAGATTCTAGGATGTAGTAGAAGTGTTCATGTGGGTCTGGGTGGTGATATTCCAGGCTGTGTGACATCAACAGCAGCAGTGTTCATGTGTGTCTGCGTAGTGATATTCCAGGATTTGTGAAAGGAACAGCAGCAGTGTTCATGTGGGTCTGGATGGTGAGATTCTAGGATGTAGTAGCAGTGTTCATGTGGGTCTGGGTGGTGAGATTCTAGGATGTAGTAGCAGTGTTCATGTGGGTCTGGGTGGTGAGATTCTAGGATGTAGTAGCAGTGTTCATGTGGGTCTGGGTGGTTAGATTCCAGGATGTAGTAGCAGTGTTCATGTGGGTCTGGGTGGTTAGATTCCAGGATGTGTGACATCAGCAGCAGTGTTCATGTGGGTCTGCGTGGTGATATTCCAGGATGTGTGAAAGGAACAGCAGCCGTGTTCATGTGGGTCTGGGTGGTGAGATTTTAGGATGTGTAACAGCAGCAGTGTTCATGTGGATCTGGATGGTGAGATTCTAGGATGTAGTAGCTGTGTTCATGTGGGTCTGGGTGGTGAGATTCTAGGATGTAGTAGCAGTGTTCATGTGGGTCTGGGTGGTGAGATTCTAGGATGTAGTAGCAGTGTTCATGTGGGTCTGGGTGGTGAGATTCTAGGATGTAGTAGCAGTGTTCATGTGGGTCTGGGTGGATAGATTCCAGGATGTGTAACAGCAGCAGCAGCAGCGCGAACCCAGAACGGGATGGGTCTCATCTCTACAGCGTAACGAGCGTGGGGGCAGAGGGTCTGCCTTGCCCCCCATCCACCACCACCACCCCCTTCGCCCCGAGCTGCTGCTGCTGCTGATGATGATGTCGAGTCCCGACACGTATCGGTGGTGTCTCGGTCGGTTTTTTCCGAATGAACTCCGCGCCGTGGATGAACGACGCTCGGCGCGTTTCGTCTGCGTGGCCGTCAGCGAACATCGCTCCTCGCTCTGCGTCGCCAAACGCAACACCGCCGGTTTTATTTTTTTTCTGGAAGAAGAATAATAATACCACCACCTTCCCTCCCCCCCAAAAAAAACACACGCAGTGATCTCTCTCGCTCTCTCTCACTCTCCCGTCATCACTCTCTTCTCCTCTCTCTCTCTCTCCATCTCTTTCCCCTTTTATTTCTCTCCCCAACTCTTTCCACCCAACCCCAACCTTTCTCCTCTCTCTCTCTCTCCATCTCTTTTTCTACAATCAGAGCAAGCAAGAAGATGTTCGGTTTAGTCGGCACTTTGCTTCCTTCGTAATTTCGGTTTTTTTCCCATTGTTTTGCTTTTTGTGCTCGCCTCTATCCCTCCCCCCCCCCTACCCCAGCGATTATTTTGTTAAGCGAAATATTGTAAGTATTTTCCCATTGCGATGCAAAATCAATCTGTGCTACTTTCGTCGTAGACACAAACATCAAGATGAAGAAGCACGCCCTGCTCCTCCTACTTACCCCTTCCCTATCTCTCTACTCCCTCTCTCTCTACCCCCTCTCTCTCTACACCCCCCCCCCTCTCTCTACCCCCTCTCTCTCTACCCCCTCTCTCTCTACCCCCTCTCTCTACCCCCTCTCTCTATCCCCTATCTCTCTACTCCCTCTCTCTCTCTACCCCCTCTCTCTCTACCCCCCCTCTCTCTACCCCCTCTCTCTTTACCCCCTCTCTCTCTCTACCCCCTCTCTATCTACCCCCCTCTCTCTACCCCCTCTCTCTTTACCCCCTCTCTCTCTACCCCCTCTCTCTCTACCCCCTCTCTCTCTCTCTACCCCCTCTCTATCTACCCCCTCTCTCTCTACCCCCCCTCTCTCTACCCCCTTTCTCTACCCCCCATCTCTCTCTACCCCCTCTCTCTCTCTACCCCCTCTCTCTCTACCCCCTCTCTCTCTACCCCCTCTCTCTCTACCCCCCTCTCTCTACCCCCTTTCTCTACCCCCCATCTTTCTCTACCCCCCTCTCTCTACCCCCTATCTCTCTACCCCCTCTCTCTCTCTACCCCCTCTCTCTCTACCCCCCCTCTCTCTACCTCCTCTCTCTTTACCCCCTCTCTCTCTACCCCCTCTCTCTCTACCCCCTCTCTCTCTCTACCCCCTCTCTATCTACCCCCTCTCTCTCTACCCCCCCTCTCTCTACCCCCTTTCTCTACCCCCCATCTCTCTCTACCCCCTCTCTCTCTACCCCTCTCTCTCTACTCCCTCTCTCTCTACCCCCCTCTCTCTACCCCCTTTCCCTACCCCCCATCTCTCTCTACCCCCCTCTCTCTACCCCCTATCTCTCTACCCCCTCTCTCTCTCTACCCCCTCTCTCTCTATCCCCCCTCTCTCTACCCCCTCTCTCTTTACCCCCTCTCTCTTTACCCCCTCTCTCTCTACCCTCTCTCTATCTACCCCCCCCTCTCTCTACCCCCTCTCTCTTTACCCCCTCTCTCTCTACCCCCTCTCTCTCTACCCCCTCTCTCTCTACCCCCTCTCTATCTACCCCCTCTCTCTCTACCCCCCCTCTCTCTACCCCCTTTCTCTACCCCCCATCTCTCTCTACCCCCTCTCTCTGTACCCACTCTTTCTCTACCCCTTCTCTCTCTCTACCCCCCCCCCCTCTCTACCCCCTTTCTCTACCCCCATCTCTCTCTACCCCCTTCTCTCTACCCCCTCTCTCTACCCCCTCTCTCTCTACCCCCTTTCTCTCTACCCCCCCCTCTCTCTACCCCCTCTCTCTACCCCCTCTCTCTCTACCCCCTCTCTCTCTACCCCCCTCTCTCTACCCCCTTTCTCTACCCCCCATCTCTCTCTACCCCCTATCTCTCTCTACGCCCTCTCTCTCTACCCCCTCTCTCTCTACCCCCTTTCTCTCTACCCCCCTTACTACCCCCTTTCTCTCTACCCCCCTCTCTCTTGCCCCTCTCTCTCTACCCCCTCTTTATCTACCCCTTCTCTCTACCCCCCCCCCCTTTCTCTCTACCCCCTCTCTCTCTACCCCCCTACTACCCCCTTTCTCTCTACCCCCCTCTCTCTACCCCCTCTCTCTCTACCCCTCTCTCTACCCCCTCTCTCTCTCTACCCCCTCTCTCTCCACCCCCTCTCTTTACCCCCCTCTCTCTACCCCCTCTCTCTACCCCCTCTCTCTCTACCCCCTCTCTCTCTACCCCCTCTTTACCCCCTCTCTCTACCCCCTCTCTCTCTACCCCTCTCTCTACCCCCTCTCTCTCTCTACCCCCTCTCTCTCCACCCCCTCTCTTTACCCCCCTCTCTCTACCCCCTCTCTCTACCCCCTCTCTCTCTACCCCCTCTCTATCTCTACCCCCTCTTTACTCCCTCTCTCTACCCCCTCTCTCTACCCCCTCTCTCTACCCCCTCTCTCTCTACCCCCTCTCTCTCTACCCCCTCTCTACCCCCTCTCTCTACCCCCTCTCTCTATCCCCTCCTCTACCTTCTTTCTCTCTAGCCCCTCTCTCTCTACCCCCTCTCTCTCTCTCTACCTCCCTCTCTCTCTACCCCCTCTCTCTCTCTACCCCCCTCTCTCTACCCCCTCTCTCTACCCCCTCTCTCTCTACCCCCTCTCTCTCTCTATCCCCTCTCTCTCTACCCCCCCTCTCTCTCTCTCTATGTCCCCCCATGTTTTCCATGTATTTTTTTTATATTATAACGAGAATCGATTTCCCCCCTTCTTTTCTGGCAACAAAACAGCTGCGTTGAGATGTTAAAACACCAAACTGAAACCTTTTTACGAGGAATCACGTTGGCATTCTGACCACAAGCAACAACAACAAAAAACACTCTCTGACAATATGATGCATTCACTGTGGTTTGTTTCGGAATATCTGTGTCTATTTCCTTAGTTTTTTCGGTAAAGTCACGTTGAAGGGAAACAACAAAATAATATATATAAAACAATAAAAATATTGGTTTTTATATATATTTTATTATTTTGTTGTTTCCCTTCAACGTGACTTTACCGAAAAAACTAAGAATATGAATTACTGCAGTCACGAAAGCTTTAAATCAAAATATCTGTGTCTATTCCACCTGAAGAAGGACGCTTGTGTTGCTTCCGAAACGTCGTGATTTAATTTAGTTGTGTTTTTGTTTTATTTTATTTCCGTTTATTTTAACCTACGTGACTTTACCGAAAAGACCAAACGGTATGAATCCTTGCAGTCACGAAAGCTTCAAATCTAGAATATGATGCATTGTCCTTGAAACTCATTGGTCCACACCAGAGACGGCTTTCTCTTTTGAGCCTCGTCTCCAAACGTTGTTAGACCCCAGAGGACGCCAAAAGGCGTAACACACAGCACAAAGACAATGCCACTATCAGAGTAATGAGACCTCGGGGGAAAGCAGCTCCATCATGTACAAGGTTTCAGTTTAGGGTGTTTTAACATCTCAACACAGCTGTTTTGTTGCCATAAAAAAGGGGAAAACCTATTCTCATATTTGGGGACTGGCAAAGGAGGTCCAATGATGTATTTTTTTTGTTAAATACGACTAGTGCTGCATCTGTTTCTCCCGCTCCCTCTCTCTCTCCCCCCTCATCTTTCTGTCCCCAACTCTCTCTGTCTCCACCTATCTCCCTCTTCTCTCCCTCCCATCTCCTCTCTCTCTCTCTCCCCCCCCCCCTTATCTTTCTCTCCCCAACTCTCTCTCTCCCCTATCTCTCCCATCTCTCTCCCCCTCTCTCTCCCCTATCTCTCCCATCTCTCTCCCCCTCTCTCTCCCATCTCCCCCCCCTCCCCCAGTCTCGCCTCTCTGTCTCCGATCTCTCTCTCCTCCGTCTCGCCTCTCTCTCCCAACTATCACCCCCCCCCCCATCTCTCCTCTTTTTCTCCAAATCTCTCTCCCCCTCATCTCCCCTCTCTCTCCAAATCTCTCTCCCCCTCATCTCCCCTCTCTCTCTCCCATCTCTCTCCCCCACGTCTCCCCTCTCTCTCTCTCTCTCCCATCTCTCTCCCCCACGTCTCCCCTCTCTCTCTCTCTCCCATCTCTCTCCCCCTCCCCCTTGTTAATGCGATGCAGCTACATTTACCGGGCCACGGCGCTCGCTCCGCTCGCCAGCGGTAATGATTTCAGGACCCCACGCGGTGTTGATTAACCTCAACGCTAAGAGCGATTGATTTTTTTTTGTTTAAAACGAGTGGCAAAATGGTAACGGACGTGGGGTTATAACGTGGCGATTTCGTTTTTTTTTTTTAGACGTTCGACGGAGCTATCTCGCTCTCTCTCTCTCTCTCGCTCTCTCTATCTCGCTCTCACCATCTCTCTCTCCATCTCTCTCTCTCGCTTTCTCTATCTCGCTCTCTCCATCTCTCTCTCTCTCTCGCTCTCTCTATCTCGCTCTCTCTATCTCGCTCTCTCCATCTCTCTCTCTCACTCGCTCTCTCTATCTCGCTCTCTCCATCTCTCTCTTTCTCACTCGCTCTCTCTATCTCGCTCTCTCCATCTCTCTCTCTCACTCGCTCTCTCTATCTCGCTCTCTCCATCTCTCTCTCCATCTCTCTCTCCATCTCTCTCTCTCTCGCTCTCTCTCTATCTCGCTCTCTCCATCTCTCTCTCTCTGTGTGTGTGTGTGAGAGTTCTCGGGGACCTCAGGACAGCCGATGGGGTTTTTTTTTTGGTTACTCTTCACAGGGGGGTGCTAGAGAGGGGGAAGGTCACGGCAAAGTGCTGAGATTGTGAAACTTAGATCATTTAGAGGGGGGGGGTGGTGGAGGGAATGGGGGGGCTGGCTGGCTGGCTGGGTGGCTGGGTGGTAGCGTAGTAACCCACACGGATAGCGCCTCGCGACAAGGAGGGACCTGGGTTAGATCCCCAACACGGGGGCCACGTGCGTGGACCGCTTGCCGTTGTCCCGTCTTCTGTTCTGGCACAGGGGTTTGTGAATGATTGTGTTTGTATGTGTTTATGTGTGTGTATGTGTGTGTGTGTCTGTGTGTGTGTAGGCTGCGTTGGCTGAGTCATGTAGCCCGCATGCCCAGCCACCGCGTGCCGAAACAGCTTTTTGTTCGGCCGGATCGAGGGGGCTGAACGGGCGCGGCACGGGCTAGAGAAGAGATGGAGTGATGTGGTACAGGAGGACGTGGAGCTGAGTGGACTTGCCGATGACTGATACCAGTGGTGTCAAGATCGACCTCTGTGGAGGAGGCTCGTGAAGGACGCTACTGGGCAGTTGGAGGCAGTCGCCCTCCAACAACGACGGAGGACGGAGGAGCGACGCTCAGAACAACGAGCGGAGCGCCGGGTGGCTAAAGCACAGCAGGTTGGCACAGTATGGGGCACAGGTGGTGCATCAGCCAGTCATCTCAGTCATTCGACCCGTGGCACCTGGGTCTGCCCCGTGACCTCCTGCCAGCGGGCGTTCGACACTTCACGTGGCCTCAAGGTGCACATAGCCTGTCACAAGCGTCGTGGTGACGTCACTGCCACTTAGTGGCGAATGGCGGTTGTTGTATGTATATGTGTGTATGTGTGTGTCTGTGTGTGTGCGGTGGGGAGCGATAGTGTAGCGGTTAGTGCTACGAACCTGGTGACCCGAGTTCGATTCCCGCTCACGGCCATCACCAGTGACGATTATCTGAACCTGTTCTCGGCCTCCCCTAGGTCGACTCAGCCTCCAAATGAGTACCCGGTGCGGTGGATAAAAACATTGCCACTAGGGAGACAAAGGCGGTCGGGCGTGGTGCTGGCCACCCACCCCCTCGTGTGCCGTTTCGGCCTTCATAGGTGCTCGCTAACAGCACTTGCCCCTACAGTTTGTTACAGGCTATACGGGTGATCTTTGTCTTTGTACAGTGAGTGTGTAGAGATTGTCCGTACGGTCATTGGAATCTGTGAGTCTCTGCGTGAGTCTGTCGGTCTCCATGCGAGTTTGTGGGTCTCTATGTGAGTCTGTGGGTCTCTATGCGAGTCTGTGGGATTCTAAGCCAATATTTGGGTGTCTTATCTCATCTCTGGGTCTCTGAGTCTGTCGGTCGCCTCTATGTGAGTCCTTTGGTCTCTATGCGAGTCAGTGGGTCTCTATGTGAGTTTGTGGTTCTCTATGTGAGTCTCTGAGTCTCTATGTGAGTTTGTGGGTCTCTATGCGGGTCTCTATGTGGGTCTCTGAGTCTCTATGTGAGTCTGTGGGTCTCTATGTGGGTCTCTTTGTGGGTCTCTATGTGTGTCTCTAAGTCTCTATGTGAGTTTATGGGTTTCTTTGTGGGTCTGTGAGTCTCTATGTGAGTTTGTGGGTCTCTATGTGTGTCTCTGAGTCTCTATGTGAGTTTGTGGGTCTCTATGTGAGTCTGTGGGTCTCTACGTGAGTCTGTGGGTCTCTATGTGAGTCTGTGAGTCTCTATGTGAGTTTGTGGGTCTCTATGTGGGTCTCTATGTGAGTCTCTGAGTCTCAATGTGAGTCTGTGGGTCTCTATGTGTCTCTCTAAGTCTCTATGTGAGTTTGTGGGTCTCTTTGTGGGTCTCTGAGTCTCTATGTGAGTTTGTGGGTCTCTATGTGAGTCTCTGAGTCTCTATGTGAGTTTGTGGGTCTCTATGTGGGTCTCTATGTGGGTCTCTGAGTCTCTATGTGAGTCTGTGGGTCTCTATGTGGGTCTCATTGTGGGTCTCTATGTGTGTCTCTAAGTCTCTATGTGAGTTTGTGGGTCTCTTTGTGGGTCTATGAGTCTCTATGTGAGTTTGTGCGTCTCTATGTGGGTCTCTTTGTGGGTCTCTATGTGTGTCTCTAAGTCTCTATGTGAGTTTGTGGGTCTCTATGTGAGTCTCTGAGTCTATATGTGAGTTTGTGCGTCTCTATGTGAGTCTGTGGGTCTCTATGTGAGTCTCTGAGTCTCTACGTGTGAGTCTGTGGGTATCTATGTGAGTCTCTGAGTCTCTATGTGAGTTTGTGGGTCTCTTTGTGGGTCTCTGAGTCTCTATGTGAGTTTGTGGGTCTCTATGTGTGTCTCTAAGTCTCTATGTGAGTTTGTGGGTCTCTATGTGAGTTTCTGAGTCTCTACGTGTGAGTCTGTGGGTCTCTATGTGAGTCTCTGAGTCTCTATGTGAGTTTGTGGGTCTCTAAGTGGGTCTCTATGTGAGCCTCTGAGTCTCTATGTGTGAGTCTATGGGTCTCTATGTGAGTCTCTGAGTCTCTATGTGAGTTTGTGGGTCTCTAAGTGGGTCTCTATGTGAGTCTCTGAGTCTCTATGTGTGAGTCTGTGGGTCTCTAACTGGGTCTCTATGTGAGTCTCTGAGTCTCTATGTGAGTTTCTGGGTCTCTAAGTGGGTCTCTATGTGAGTCTCTGAGTCTCTATGTGAGTCTGTGGGTCTCTATGTGAGTCTGTGGGTCTCTATGTGGGTCTCTGTGTGAGTCTCTGAGTCTCTATGTGAGTCTCTGAGTCTCTACGTGTGAGTCTGTGGGTCTCTAAGTGAGTCTGTGGGTCTCTATGTGTGAGTCTGTGGGTTTCTATGTGTGAGTCTCTGAGTCTCTGTGTGAGTCTGTGGGTCTCTATATGAGCCGTTGAGTCCATCGACTCGCTCCCCTTGAGCACGTGGAGTCGTCACGTGGCCGGGGCCGTGTCTGTAACCGGGACTTGAACTCCAGGGAGGACCCCACGCGGCTTTGATTCATCTCGGCCGACATCGATCGATTCTTTGTTTTTGTTTGTTTTATAACGGGAGCGGAACGAGCGGGAAGGGAGAGTGTGGAACTTTATATATACGGTTTTTGTTTTTAACTCAACACACATACTTTGTGTGTGTCTCTCTCTTTCTGTCTCTGTGTGTGTGTGTAGCGGTTAGCGCTACGAACCCAGCGACCCGGGTTCGATCCCCGCTCAACGCATCAACACCGGTGACGATGATCTAAACCGGTCCTGGGCCTCCCCTAGGTCGACCCAGCCTCGAATGAGTACGCGCTGCGGTGTATCGCACATCAGCCACTGGGGAGACAAAGGCGGCCTCGGCGTGGTGCTGGCCACCCACCAACCTCGCGTGCCGCGGTGCCGGCCTTCGTAGAGTGATGCTGCTCTCTAACAGCCCTTGCCCCAGAAGTCTGTACGGGCTATACGGGGGACTTTTGTCTTTTTTTCTGCCTCGAGCGGGACGGCTCTTCCGCCAGCGGTCCGAGGTGGCTACGTGAGCTTAGCAGACGTTGAACGCTCCCTGGCCGCAGTGACTGATGGCACCACGCTGGACCACGTCGAGAGGCAATCATCTTCGTTAGGAAATGTAATTATTTATGTATTGCGTGATTGACAGCTCGACCCTTCCCCTCCGTCACCCCGCCCCCGTGTCGTTACACCCCCCACCCCACCGCCCCCCACACACACACACACTTTATGATGAGCGAACGTCTACTGAGGAGATGGAGCGATTTAATTCAGAGAGCGCGCCAGACGAGATGGATCGCTACATCGGAAAGGCTTTTGAGTGTTGGCAAAGGCGTCGCGTGTACCCCCCACGGGGCAAGGAGATTGACCATGACTCATGGCTGATGGTGCTGATGGTGATGCTGATGATGATGGTACTGAAGATGATGCCGAGGATGAGGATGACCAAGAGGATGATGATGCTGATGATGAGGATGCTGATGATGATGATGATGACGCTGATGATGATGATGACGCTGCTGATGAAGAGGATGATAATGATTATGATGCTGAGGATGACGAAGAGGATGATGAAGCTGATGATCATGATGACGCTGCTGATGACACTGATGATGATGTTGAAGCTGATGATGAGGATGATAAAGACGATGATGATGCTGATAATGATGATGCTGCTGATGACACTGATGATGATGCTGAAGCTGAGGATGATGAAGAGGATGATGATGATGACGGTGATGATGTTGATGCTGAAGATGATGATGATAATGATGGCGCTGCTGATGACACTGATGATGATGCTGAAGCTGAGGATGATGATGAGGTGCTGATGATGATGCTGAGGATGATGAATAGGATGATGATGATGACGGTGATGATGTTGATGCTCAGGATGATGATGCTGATAATGATGACACTGATGATGACACTGTTGATGATGCTGAAGCTGAGGATGATGATGAAGGTGATGATGTTGATGCCGAGTATGATGATGGTGATGATGATGGTGATGATGATGCTGCTGAGGATGATGATGGTGCTAATGATGATGCTGATGATGGTGATGATGATGATGATTTTATAACGAAACCGTAGAATGCTCAGCAACTTTTCCACTTTTGTTCAAATTTCTCCCCAACCACCACCACCAACCCCCCTCCCCTCCTCCCGACATAACCGCGACGAAGAATATCTATAAACGTACTTATATTAACAACAACAAACACAATTAGTTGCGAGACGATCAGAGATCATGTTGAGCGTGAGAATAACGCGAGACACACACGAGCGATCGGAGCGACGCTTCCGATTATTTATTTCAAGGCCGTAGTCATGGAGTCAACATTGGGGAGGGGGACCCAAATTTTCCAGGTGGTCTGGGGGTCTCCCCCCCCCCCTCCCCAGAAAAAAATAAAAATTTGAAAACTAATTTCCTGCCTAAAAATATTTTTTTAAAAACCACCAACGCATAGGATGGACTTTTTATTTATTTTTTTACAATAATGTCTAAAAGTGTTATTGTATTACATTGCTATGTTTATTTTTTACCTTTTCTTGTTTCATTGTATGTAATGGCAAAGATTACGGAATTATAATTAAAGTACAACCATAAGCACAATCATGTTAACACGAATCTATTTTAAAGCAACATAATTGGGGGGGGGGGCATTTTGAGAATATTTGAATATTGGAGGGGGGGGGGGACGTGTCCGCCCCCCTCCAATATATATTATAATTACGGCCTTGATTTTTATATATAACATATATATAAAAATGTATAACGTGTATATATTATTGTATTTCCTGGAAAAAGCCGAGATGCGTTCAAGGGAAGTGCGAACCAGCTGGGGTATGTGTTTGTTTTTGTTTTGACCATCGCAGAGAGAGAGTTCGGGATCGTACAGAGAAGTTTGAGGGCGTTCAAACGCTCAGCGAAAGAGCGGAGAGCCTGATTAAGCTGGTTGTAATTACTGGCGAAACGTCGTACTCAGATTTGTAAATGTTGTGGCTTTGATCTCCAACACAACGGTGTGCTGTACTAGTATACTACACTACACACTACACTATACCACTATACACTACTATACACTACACTACTATACACTACACTATACACTACACTATACACTACACTATACACTACACTATACACTACTACACACTACACTATACACTACACTACTATACACTATACTATACACTACACTATACACTACTACACACTACACTATATACTACACTATACACTACATTATATACTACACTATACACTACACTATACACTACACTACTATACACTACACTACATACTACACTATATACTACACTATACACTACACTATACACTACAGTACTATACACTACACTACTATACACTACAGTACTATACACTACACTACTAAACACTACACTATACACTACACTATACACTACACTATACACTACACTATGATACACTACACTATACACTACACTACTATACACTACACTATATACTACACTATAGACTACACTATACACTACAATATAGACTGCACTATACACTACAAGATAGACTACACTATACACTACACTATACACTACACTATACAGTACAATATACACTACACTATACATTACACTATACACTACACTATACACATCACTATACACTACAAAATATACTACACAATATACAACATTATTCACTACACTATACACTACACTATATACTACACTATGCACTACGCTATACACTACACTTTACAGATCAATATACACTACACTATAAACTACTCAATACACTATACACTACACTATACACTACACTATACACTACACTATACAAGACACTACTAAACACTACAATATACATTCCACTACTATACACTACACTATACACTACACTATACACCTACACTACACAACTACACGATACACTACACTATACACTACACTATACACTACACTATACACTACACACTACACTATACACTACACGATACACGATACACTACACTATACACTACACTATACACTACACAACACTATACACTACACTACACAACTACACTACACACTACGCGATACACTACACTATACACTACACTACAAACTACACTACAAACTACACTATACACTACACTACACACTACACTATACACTACACAACACTATACACTACACTATACACTACACCATACCACTGCACTACACACTATACTATACTATACACTACACCATACACCTACACTATACACTACACTACACACTACACTATACACTACACTATACACTACACCATACAACTACACTATACACTACACAACACTATACACTACACTATACACTACACTATACACTACACTACACTATACACTACACGACACACTACACACGAGTGCTGTACTAGTAACGAAATGGCCACGTTCTCTTCACGAGACACAACCTCACGGATTGGCTGTGTCGGGTGGTGGCGGGTTTAACGACACAACATTTATACATTTACGCCGCATTAATCCACTCTAATCCTCTACGATGGATGATATTGGACGCTATAACCCTACTACTGCTACCACGTGTTAAGGGGCCGTCCATAAATGACGTCACGCACCTAGTGGGGGGGAGGGGGGGTCAGACAATTGTGACGATGTGTGACGAGGAGGGGGAGGGGGTTAAGAAATGTGACGTCACATCAAAATGTGCAACTTTAAATAAATATAGACAAACACGTTCTGCTTAATTAAATAGACTTTTTAATAAATGTTTTCTCCTACAACATCAGAGTAGCAGCGCCACATTAAATACGCAACTACAATGACAACAATAGTTCAAAGCGATTTGAAGCATGTTTTTTTTTTTTGGCGGGGGGTGGGGTGGGCAGAGCTTTGTGACGTCATATTTGAGGGGGGCGGGGTCTGACTTTTTGTGACGCCGTGTGACGAGGCGGTGGGGGCGGGGTCAAAAATCGTCCAAAGTCGCGTGACGTCATTTATGCACGGTCCCAAAGCTGAGGGCAGCCGTCAGTCAAAGCGGACAGCTGCATCGCCGCGTGCATTCGAATCGGATGGTGCAAGAGGCAAAGCAGCATCGTCAGAGGCAAGCTGCTATGTTTAAGGGTTTGTTATTGTTAGTATTGTGCATTTATTGATTTTTTTGTTTTGTTTAAATCACCCCGCAAATGCTTCACTAAAGTTGTCGGAACCGTGCTCGCGGGGCGGAGAATCACCTCGGAAATCCGCGGCTTGGACCACCACCACCTGGACCACCACCACCTGGACTACCACCTGGACCACCACCACCACCTGGACCACCACCACCACCTGGACCACCACCTGGATCACCACCACCACTACCACCACCACCACCTGGACCACCACCACCACCTGGACCACCACTACCACCACCACCACTACCACCTGGACCACCACTACCACCTGGACCACCACCAGCACCTGGACCACCACTACCACCTGGACCACCACTACCACCTGGACCACCACCACCACCTGGACCACCACTACCACCTGGACCACCACCACCACCTGGACCACCACCTGGACCACCACCACCACCTGGACCACCACCATCACCTGGACCACCACCACCTGGACCACCACCACCTGGACCACCACCACCACCTGGACCACCACCACCACCTGGACCACCACTACCACTACCACCACCACCACCTGGACCACCACCACCTGGACCACCACCACCACCTGGACCACCACCACCACCTGGACCACCACCTGGACCACCACCACCACCTGGACCACCACTACCACCTGGACCACCACTACCACCACCATCACTACCACCACAACCACCTGGACCACCACCTGGACCACCACCACCTGGACCACCACCTGGACCACCACCTGGACCACCACCTGGACCAGCACCACCTGGACCACCACCACCTGGACCACCACCACCTGGACCACCACCACCACCACCTGGACCACCACCACCACCTGGACCACCACCTGGACCACCACCACCTGGACCACCACCTGGACCACCACCACCACCACTCCCCGCTCACCCCACCCACACCACCTCCAGTTTTTGTGTTTAGAGGACGACCTGCGGAAGTGGATATCCTAGAGCTAACTCTGAGATCCCTTCTCTTATTGTTCTTCTTGTGCTTCTAGTTCTTATTGTTCTTATTGTTCTTATTCTGCTTATTGTTCTTATTGTTCTCATTCTGATTCTTGCTCTTATTGTTCTTCTTCTGCTTCTAGTTCTTATTGGTCTTATTGTTCCTTTTGTTATTCTTCTGCTTATTTTTCTTATTGTTCTTATTCTGATTCTTGCTCTTATTGTTCTTATTGTTCTTATTCTGCCTCTTATTGTTCTTCTTCTGCTGCTTGTTGTTATTGCTCTTATTGTTCTTATTGTTCTTATTCTGCCTCTTATTGTTCTTCTTCTGCTGCTTGTTGTTATTGCTCTTATTGTTCTTATTGTTCTTATTCTGCCTCTTATTGTTCTTATTCTGCTTCTTGTTCTTATTGCTCTTATTGTTCTTATTGTTCTTATTGTTCTTATTCTTATTGTTCTTATTCTGCTTCTTGTTCTTATTGCTGTTATTGTTCTTATTGTTCTTATTGTTCTTATTCTTATTGTTCTTATTCTGCTTCTTGTTCTTATTGTCCTTCTTCTTCGTCGTCATCGTCGCCTTATTCGTTCCCCTTCTCTTCTGCAGGCGACACTCTGCAGGACAGCCCGCGGGCAAGCGGACACCGTGCAACCCCGATGGCGCTGCGGGCTTGACCCAGGAACCCTACGCACTGGCGACAAATCAGCCGAGCGTCCTGCGGGAAGCCCCGTTTTGGATGAACGACGCCGCACCCGACTGGATTCATTGCTGGCCACGAGGGTCAACAAAGCGGGGTGGATGGAGTTGCCGGGATTGGAGCACCACCACCACTCATGCCTCCCTACAGCACCTCCCACCCCCCCCTTACCTTAAACTTTCCATTCATACCCCGTCGGATACGTAGACGGAATCCTCCGTCTCGGCCGACGTGAATGGTAGCTGCTGCGTAAACGGCTAAATCTGTGCGAGTGGTGGTGGTGTTGGTGTTGGTGATGATGGAGGAGGGAATCAATCAGTCGCCGCGGTCTTTGGGAAGCGGTACTCTGCTACTGCGGAGTGCTCCCTGCTAAGTGCCGAGCTCTCTCCACTACCCACAAGGCTGAGGGCTCGATTCCCAGTAGCTATTTGTTTTTAAAAAATATATATACGGATTTTTTAAATTATTATTATTTTACGGTGTGAGGCCCAACGAGCTGCATTGTAGCGCTCGTTTTTTTTCAGAAGCGAACTGTCCATCGCAATAGGATAGCTGGGCGAAGTGCCCTATCATCAGCAGCATGATCACCACGTGGACATTTAGAGCAACAGCTGAATACACTCGAAGCGTGGGAAAAGGGTTACATCCCTTTTTTTTCCGGCAACAAAACAGCTGTGTGAAGATGTTAAAACACCAAACTGAAACCTTTAACTAGGAATCACGTCTGCGTCAACCACAATGCTTGTGGTCATAATGCAAGCAAAAAAAAACACACACTCTGATAATCTATGATGCATTGTCCTTGAAACTGATTGGTCCACACCAGAGACAGCTTTCTTTTGAGCCTCGTCTCAAAACGGTGTTAAACCCCAGAGGACGCCAAAAGGCGTAAACACACAGCACAAAGACAATGCCACTATCAGAGTAATGAGAACTCGGGGGAAAGCAGCTCCATCATGTACAAGGTTTCAGTTTAGGGTGTTTTAACATCTCAACACAGCTGTTTTGTTGCCAGAAAAAAGGGGAAAATCATATTCTCATATTTTGGTATTGGCAAAGGAGGTCCCATGATGTAGCAAACTCTTAACGCGCGACGAGGATTCTAAATGTGGGAGGGGAAAAACCGGAGGACCCGAAGAAAAATCCACGCGACCACGCGGAGAGAGAGAGAGAGACACGCAAACTCCAAATATACAGCAGCAGGCGTCAGGGTCGGGATCGAACCCACGACCTCCTGTATACCAGGCGAGGTAGTTAACATCTCCTAGCCACCGTAATGATGATGAGAGAGAGAGAGAGACACCGCAAACTCCAAATATACAGCAGCAGGCGTCAGGGTCGTGATCGAACCCACGAACTCCTGCATACCTGGCGAGATAGTTAACATCTCATAGCCAGCGTGGCGCCTAACAGGGAAATAACTTCCTGGTCTATTGAGTTGCTGTGAGCTGGGGCATCGATGGCAAGCGGAGGGGCGAGAAACTGATGGGTGATGATGGGGCACAGAAGGTCCCGAGCGAGAGTAACGGCGAATCGGGGGGGGGGGGGCGGTCGACCGCCCTGGGCCCCACATTTTGGGGGGGGGGAGGGTCCCGTACCCCTCCCGCCCTGTGGACGGCCCTGATGAATGCTCGTGCCATTGACGGGTCCTCCTGTGTGTCGCGTTAATTTTATAAGAAGTCAGTATTCGTCGATTGAGCTGATTGTTTTTTTTTTGTTGAGTCTGACTCAACGGTAACGTTGCGATTGGACGGAAAATCATTGAGCCCAATAACAGAACAATCATCACCACCGCTACCATCGCCACGAGCACCATCACCATCACGACTATTATCGTCATCACTATTACCACCAACAATACAAACATCGTCATCATCACAACAATCATCATCATCATCACCACCTCTTTAGCGATTTCGCAACCGCGGTTGGTCGTGAGCAGGAATCGAACTGGGAACCACCGGGTTCAAGGCGCAGCGCGCTAACCGCTGCGCCACCACTCCTCGTGTCCCACACGAAGACAGATATCCCCCGTATAGCCCTTACAGTTTTTTTGGGGGGAAAGTGCTGTGAGCGAACAACAATGAAGGCAATTACGGCACACGAGCGGGTGTGGTGGCCAGCTCCACACACACACACGCGCACACACACGCGCACGTACACGCGCACACACACACACACGTACACACACACACACGCACACACACACGCACACACACACGCACACACACACGCACGCACACACACACACAGCGCGCGGAGACGCACGCGCAGAGACACGCGCGCGAGCCGTGACGTCGCCTCCATCAACTCTGTAATTCTGAACGCATTTGTCGCTCAAAGCGACGTGGCACTCGCAGAGGAATTGAGGTCAGAGACGCGAGCGCGCGCGCGCGCGATCTTTCATCACGCGGCTAAAGGTAGGGGCGGGGTGGCTGTGTGGGGTGTGGTGGTGTGGTGGATGACGCGGGGTGGCTGTGTGAGGTGTGGTGGTGTGGTGGATGACGCGGGGTGGCTGTGTGGGGTGTGGTGGTGGTGTGGTGGATGACGCGGAGTGGTTGTGTGGTGGTGTGGATGACGTGGGGTGGTTGTGTGGTGGTGTGGTGGTGTGGATGATGCGGGGTGGCTGTGTGGGGTGTGGTGGTGTGGTGGATGAAGCGGGGTGGTGGTGTGGGGTGTGGTGGTGTGGTGGATGACGCGGGGTGGTTGTGTGGTGGTGTGGTGGATGACGCGGGGTGGCGGTGTGGGGTGTGGTGGTGTGGTGGATGACGCGGGGTGGTGGTGTGGGGTGTGGTGGTGTGGTAGATGACGCGGGGTGGTTGTGTGGTGGTGTGGTGGATGACGCGGGGTGGTGGTGTGGGGTGTGGTGGTGTGGTGGATGACG
>NC_133724.1:6060468-6190468 GCF_048934315.1 Petromyzon marinus
ATATTCATAATAAAGGTTTTTGGGTTAGATCGCGTTATTTATATAAATGTGTCGTAACCCTCCACCACCCGACACGGCCAATCAGCAAAAAAAGTGTCACGTTGACAAAAGACAAAATAGTTCACTACTTTAGCCCATCGGTATGTTGTTGAAGAGTGAATCCACAACATTTACAGTTTGAGTAGTACTGTGACGTTTCGCTGGTAATTACATCCAGCATCATCGGGCAATTCGCCAGAATGGTAAAGCCCTCTCCACTTGCTCCCGGTCTTAAATAGAGCAGCAACAGGGTGACGTCATCATTTAACTCATTCAGGTGCAGTGATTTGAGGCGGAGGGGGGGGGGTAATTGTAATTATATAATCGATTGGCAATCAAATTATGATTTAAAGCATTCGTGACTGCAGTGATTCATATTCTTGGTTCTTTCGGTAAAGTCACGTTGAAGGGAAACAATAAAATAAAAAATATAAATATATAATAAAACAATAAAATTCTCACGACGTTTCGACTGCAACACAAGCAGTCATCATCAGGTGTGAAAACCAACGGCAAGAACATTTGAAAGAAGTGGCGGTTTGTATTTCTTGCCGTTGGTTTTCACACCTGATGATGACTGTTTGTGTTCCAGTCGAAACGTCGTGAGAATTTTATTGTTTTATATATATTGTATTATTTTATTGTTTCCCTTCAACGTGACCGAAAGAACCAAGAATATGATTGGTAATCAGTCAATGGTTATGATTGGTAATGAGTTGTAGATTAGTAATTAGTTGTAATGTGTGTTATTGTGATTATATGCTACGTTAGTAATCCGTTAATTAGTATGTGTTTCCCCTAGAAGGAATTGTAATATGTATTATTTAATAATACGCTTCCAAGCCGCACTAAGCCTATAGCTGTCAGAGCGATTAAAGTTATTTCTATTTCTCTAAATTTCAATGGATTATCTAATTAGTCTTGGCCAGTAATAATTAGTTTTACACAACACTTTAACGTTATCAAAATCAATTGAGTGTCCTTGTTGACAAGCATGTTCTGCCACTGCCGACAGTTGTGTTTGAGATAATTTAATATTTATTTGGTGTTCGTTTAGACTTATGCTGATGTTACGTCCCGTCTGTCCAATATAGCATCTGCCACAAACAATTAATCCGATATACACCTTCTGTTGATAATTTAGGTAATTCGTCTTTAGTGCAAGATACTAGTTTATTTTATATTGTGTACTGTGCCAAATCTTACTGTAATGTTTTGCTTTCGCAAAACACGGGCTAATTTGTCAGTTACTCCTGAGATATATGGAATTATAATTGTTTTAACAATCTGATCGCTTTCCGCAGTGTTGCTTTGCGATCGTGATTTGGCATTCAGTGCTCTGTTAATTTGAGTATTATTGATGCCATTCTGTCGAAATGCTTCTTTAACGTGATTGATCTCTCTCACTAGACTTTCACCATCTGACACTGTGTTGGCCCGATGTATGAGCGTCTTGATAAGAGAGGATTTCTGAGCTGGATGATGATGATGCGAATCTGCATTCAGATAGGCATCAGTGTGCGTTTGCTTTCTGTAAACGCTGTGTGTTATTTTACCGTTTAGGCCATGTCCAAGCAAAATATCTAGGAACGGGAGTGTGTTATTCACCTCCATTTCCATGGTGAACTGGATAGCCGGGTTTTGTGCATTTAGATGATTTAGAAAATCATTAAGTGTATCTTTACCATGTGGCCAGACAACCAAAGTGTCATCCACATATCTAAACCAAAAAGATGGTTTTAACGTGCTTAAGGCAAGTGCTCTTATTTCAAAGTTTTCCATGCACAGATTTGCTATAGCAGGATATAAAGGAGCGCCCGTTGCTGCTCCTTACTTTTGTTTAAAGAAATCCCCTCTCCATAAGAAGTAAGTGTTATGTAAACAATGGTCAGTAAGTTTCGGAATATCTTTTGGTAAACTTGTATTCTTTACTATAGTGTATCAAGTAATTTAAGGGATTCGTTCACTGGAACCTTAGTGAATAGAGAAATCACATCAACACTTACCCGAATATCATTAGGATGAAGTTTAATATGTTTATTCACATTCACAAGATGTTCTGAATTTCTTATGAATGAAGATGTCCTACCGATGAAGGGCTGTATTTATTTAATTATATATTTTGCTAATTTATATGTGGCAGAGCCAATTGTACTGACTATGGGTCGTAATGGGATGCCGATTTTATTAATTTTTGATAGCCCATACAGTCTAGTTGGTTTTGAGGCCCTTGGCTTAATTTGGTATTGCTCATTCTTAGGGATTAATGAATTTGCAAATATTGCAGTAGTCTCACGTTCTAAAGTATTAGTTGGATCTCGTTTAATTTTAATGTAGGTACTTTCCTCTAATCAATTTCTAATTTTATTATCATAATCGGCTCGTAACATCACTACAGTAGTGCGGCCTTTATCAGCTGCCAGGATTTGGATATCTTTATTTACACGCAGCTCTCTTAAGGCTTTTGCTTCGTTAGAGCTAATATTTACTTTTGGAACTTTGCTATTCTCAATTATTTTGGCAACCTCGTGTCTAGTCATATCTGCCTCATCATGTGGAAGGAGTCTTACTGCTGATTCTACCTCAGCAATTATCTCATCCACTGCAATTGTGCGTGGGGTAACGGCAAAGTTCAGGCCTTTAGAAAGGACAGAGATCATGTCACTGGTTAAAACAGTGTTAGTCAAGTTCATTACGGTTTTTTTTTTAAACTGATCGTTTTTAGTGCGTGTTAAACTGACACTCCCATATATTCACGGTTCTGGCGTGCCAATGATAAAGGGCACCCGCAGTGACCTTGAGCAGACTGCCAAAGTGCTGTTAGCGAGTAGCACCTGTGAAGGCGGACGGTGATGGTGTGACCAGCACCAACGCCCGGCCGCCTTTGTCTCCCCCAGTGTCGCTGCTCACAAAACCGCACCAGATACGCTCACTGTTAAGGCTGAGTCGACCTAGGGGAGGTCCCAGAACGAGGTTCGGTAATATCCGTCACCGGTGTTGGCACTGGAATTCGAGATGTTAACTACTTCGCCTGGTTACAGGAGGTCGTGGGTTCGATCCCGACCCTGACGCCTGCTGCTGTATATTGGAGTTTGCGTGACTCTCTCTCTCATCATTATCACGTTGGCTAGGAGATGTTAATTACCTCGCCTGGTGTACAGGAGGTCGTGGGTTCGATCCCGACTGACGCCTGCTGCTGTATGTTTGGGGTTTGCGTGTCTCTCTCATCATCATCATCATCACGGTGGCTAAGAGATGTTAACTACTTCGCTTGGTGTACAGGAGGTCGTGGTTTCGATCCCTGACCCTGACGCCTGCGGTATATTTGAAGTTTGCGTGTTTCTCTCTCTCTCATCATCATCATCACGGTGGCTATGAGATGTTAACTACCTCGCCTGGTGTACAGGAGGTCGTGGGTTCGAACCTGATCCTGACGCGTGCTGTATATTTAGAGTTTGCATGTCTCTCTCATCATCGTCATCACGGTGGCTAGATGTTAACTACCTCGCCTGGTGTACAGGAGGTCGTGGGTTCGATCCGGACCCTGACGCCTGCTGCTGTATATTTAGAGTTTGCGTCTCTCTCTCTCATCATCATCACGTTGGCTTGGAGATGTTTACTACCTCGCCCGGGATACAGGAGGTCGTGGGTTCGATCCCTGACCCTGACGCCTGCTGCTGCTGTATATTTGGAGTTTGCGTGTCTCTCTCTCTCTCCCCGTGGTCGCGTGGATTTGTCTCCGAGGCCCTCCAGGTTTTATATCCCCCCTCAACATTTAGGATCAACGTGAGTTCAGAGTATTTGGCTGATATAGATTTCCCCCCTGATTGTGAGCCACTTCGTTGAGCTATCATCTGCAATGGCCAGATCACTTCTGATAACGAGCTCCATAGCACGAGTGGGGCCTCACCTTGTAAAATAAGTAAAAAAAAAACAGTCGCGTTCTAGGTTTGCCTGGGTTCGTTCTTGGCTTGGCGTAGCAGCGCCTACCAGCGCCGACACTAACCTGACGGGGTTAATTGACAATCAGTCGAGAGCTTATTAGGGGCCACAATTACGTGTACGTGATTTACCTGGCAACAGTAGGAAACGTGGTGGTAGGGGTAGGTGGTGGTGGTGGTGCTAGGCGGTAGGGTGAGGAGTGATTTTTCCCACTAAATTTCTCAAATGCCCTTCGATGATGCTTCGCCGAAGCCAAGAGCGAAACTACAAGTGCCGCTTGTGTCTAATTCGGTACAAAAAACAACAGCCAACAGCCAACAACAACAGCACAAATTATATTCTTAGCTCTTTCGGTAAAGTCACGTTGAAGGGAAACAATAAAATAAATAAAAATTTATATAAAACAATAAAAATTCCCACGACGTTTCGACCATAACGCAAACGGTCATATATATTGTATTATTATTTTATTGTTTCCCTTCAACGTGACTTTACCGAAAGAGCTAAGGGTATGAATTACTGCAGTCACGAAAGCTTTAAATCAAAAGAGCACGAATTGTTTCAAGAGGCGCCATGCCACGTGGTGCAGACGAGACGGTTGGTGGTCCTTTAACAAACAATGGTCACGTGGCAGCTCCTTCACGAGACGTGGCAAGGTACCGCATCAGAAGGATGCCGACACCTGCCCATGGTGAACTGTGACGTCGATGGTGAACTGTGACGTCGATGGTGAACTGTGACTTCGATGGTGAACTGTGACTTCGATGGTGAACTGTGACGTCGATGGTGAACTGTGACGTTGATGGTGAACTGTGACTTCTATGGTAAACTGTGACTTCCATGGTGAACTGTGACTTCCATGGTGAACTGTGACTTCCATGGTGAACTGTGACGTCGATGGTGAACAGTGACGTTGATGGTGAACTGTGACTTCCATGGTAAACTGTGACTTTCATGGTGAACTGTGACTTCCATGGTGAACTGTGACGTCGATGGTGAACTGGACTTCCATGGTGAACTGTGACTTCCATGGTGAACTGTGACTTCCATGGTGAACTAGACTTCCATGGTGAACTGTGACGTTGATGGTGAACTGTGACTTCCATGGTGAACTATGACTTCCATGGTGAACTGTGACTTCCATGGTGAACTGTGACGTCGATGGTGAACTGGACTCCCATGGTGAACTGTGACTTCCATGGTGAACTGTGACTTCGATGGTGAACTGGACTTCCATGGTGAACTGTTACTTCCATGGTGAACTGTGACTTCCATGGTGAACTGTGACTTCCATGGTGAACTGGACTTCCATGGTGAACTGAACTTCCATGGTGAACTGGACTTCCATGGTGAACTGTGACGTCGATGGTGAAGTGGACTCACATGCTAAACTGTGACTTCTATGGTGAACTGTGACTTCCATGGTGAACTGTGACTTCCATGGTGAACTGTGACTTCCATGGTGAACTGTGACTTCCATGTGAACTGTGACTTCCATGGTGAACAGTGACTTCCATGGTGAACTGTGACTTCCATAGTGAACTGTGACTTCCATGGTGAACTGGAATCTCACGGTAAACTGTGGCTTCGATGGTGAACTGGACTTCGATGGTGAACAGGACTTCGATGGTGAACTGGACTCTCATGGTAAACTAAATTATCATGGTAAACAGGACTCCCATGGTGAATTGGACTCCCATGGTAAACTGGACTCCCACGATAAACAGGACTCCCATCGTAAACTGGACTCCCATGGTGAACTGGACTTCCATGGTGAACTGTGACTTCCATGGTGAACTGGACTTCCATGGTGAACCTTGACGTCGATGATGAACTGGACTCCCATGGTAAACTGTGACGTCGATGGTGAACTGGACTTCCACGGTGAACTGTGACGTCAATGGTGAACTGGACTCTCATGGTGAACTGTGACTTCCATGGTGAACTGAACTTCCATGGTGAACTGTGACGTCGATGGTGAACTGTGACGTCGATGTTGAACTGTGACGTCGATGGTCAACTGTGACTTCCATGGTGAACTGGACTTCCATGGTGAACTGGACTCTCATGGTGAACTGGACTTCCATGGTGAACTGGACTCTCATGGTGAACTGTGACTTCCATGGTGAACTGGACTTTCATGGTGAACTGGACTCTCATGGTGAACTGGACTTCCATGGTGAACTTGACTCGCATGGTGAACTGGACTCTCACGGTAAACTTGACTTCCATGGTAAACTCGACTCCCAAGGTAAACTGGAATCTCACGATAAACTGTGACTTCGATGGTGAACTGGACTCCCATGGTGAATCCCCTGCTGGGTTAAGGCCTCCCCATAGCGGCGGAGTCACGTCGTGCCTCGCGAGGGAGATACCCCACAGAGATGCATAGACATACATAGAGACCCCACAGAGATACATAGACATACATAGAGACCCCACAGAGATGCATAGACATACATAGAGACCCCACAGAGATGCATAGACATACATAGAGACCGGACAGAGATGCATAGACATACATAGAGACCCCACAGAGATGCATAGACATACATAGAGACCCCACAGAGATGCATAGACCATAGACATACATAGAGACCCCACAGAGATGCATAGACGTACATAGAGAACCCAAGAGATGCATAGACATAGATGCATCGACATACATAGAGACCCCAAAGAGATGCATAGACATACATAGAGACCCCACAGAGTTGCATAGACATACATAGAGACCCACAGAGATGCATAGACATACATAGAGACCCCACAGAGATGCATAGACATACACAGAGACCCACAGAGATGCATAGACATACACAGAGACCCACAGAGATGCATAGACATACATAGAGACCCACAGAGATGCATAGACATACACAGAGACCCACAGAGATGCATAGACATACATAGAGACCCCACAGAGATGCATAGACATACATAGAGACCCCACAGAGATGCATAGACATACATAGAGACCCCACAGAGATGCATAGACATACATAGAGACCCCACAGAGATGCATAGACATACATAGAGACCCCAAAGAGATGCATAGACATACATAGAGACCCCACAGAGATGCATAGACATACATAGAGACCCCACAGAGATGCATAGACATACATAGAGACCCTCACAGAGATGCATCGACATACATAGAGACCCCCACAGAGATGCATAGACATACATAGAGACCCCACAGAGATGCTTAGACATATATAGCGACACCCACAGAGATGCATTGACATACATAGAGACCCACAGAGATGCATAGACACACATAGAGACCCACAGAGATACATAGACATAGATGCATAGACATACATAGAGACCCCACAGTGATGCATAGACATACATAGAGACCCCACAGAAATGCATAGACATACATCGAGACCCTCACAGAGATGCATAGACATACATAGAGACCCCCACAGAGATGCATAGACAAACATAGAGACCCCACAGAGATGCTTAGACATACATAGCGACCCCCACAGAGATGCATAGACATACATAGAGACCCCACAGAAATGCATAGACATACATCGAGACCCTCACAGAGATGCATAGACATACATAGAGACCCCCACAGAGATGCATAGACATACACAGAGACCCACAGAGATGCATAGACATACATAGAGACCCACAGAGATGCATAGACATACATAGAGACCCCACAGAGATGCATAGACATACATATAGACCCCACAGAGATGCATAGACATACATAGAGACCCCACAGAGATGCATAGACATACATAGAGACCCCACAGAGATGCATAGACATACATAGAGACCCCACAGAGATGCATAGACATACATAGAGACCCCACAGAGATGCATAGACATACATAGAGACCCCACAGAGATGCATAGACATACATAGAGACCCTCACAGAGATGCATCGACATACATAGAGACCCACAGAGATACATAGACATAGATGCATCGACATACATAGAGACCCCAAAGAGATGCATAGACATACATAGAGACCCCACAGAGTTGCATAGACATACATAGAGACCCACAGAGATGCATAGACATACATAGAGACCCCACAGAGATGCATAGACATACACAGAGACCCACAGAGATGCATAGACATACACAGAGACCCACAGAGATGCATAGACATACATAGAGACCCACAGAGATGCATAGACATACACAGAGACCCACAGAGATGCATAGACATACACAGAGACCCACAGAGATGCATAGACATACATAGAGACCCACAGAGATGCATAGACATACATAGAGACCCACACAGAGATGCATAGACATACATAGAGACCCCACAGAAATGCATAGACATACATCGAGACCCTCACAGAGATGCATAGACATACATAGAGACCCCCACAAAGATGCATAGACAAACATAGAGACCCCACAGAGATGCTTAGACATACATAGCGACCCCCACAGAGATGCATAGACATACATAGAGACCCCCACAGAGATGCATAGACATACATAGAGACCCACAGAGATACATTGACATACATAGAGACCCACAGAGATGCATAGACATACATAGATACCCCACAGAGATGCATAGACGTACATAGAGAACCCAAGAGATGCATAGACATAGATGCATCGACATACATAGAGACCCCAAAGAGATGCATAGACATACATAGAGACCCCACAGAGTTGCATAGACATACATAGAGACCCACAGAGATGCATAGACATACATAGAGACCCCACAGAGATGCATAGACATACACAGAGACCCACAGAGATGCATAGACATACACAGAGACCCACAGAGATGCATAGACATACATAGAGACCCACAGAGATGCATAGACATACACAGAGACCCACAGAGATGCATAGACATACATAGAGACCCCACAGAGATGCATAGACATACATAGAGACCCCACAGAGATGCATAGACATACATAGAGACCCCACAGAGATGCATAGACATACATAGAGACCCCACAGAGATGCATAGACATACATAGAGACCCCAAAGAGATGCATAGACATACATAGAGACCCCACAGAGATGCATAGACATACATAGAGACCCCACAGAGATGCATAGACATACATAGAGACCCTCACAGAGATGCATCGACATACATAGAGACCCCCACAGAGATGCATAGACATACATAGAGACCCCACAGAGATGCTTAGACATATATAGCGACACCCACAGAGATGCATTGACATACATAGAGACCCACAGAGATGCATAGACACACATAGAGACCCACAGAGATACATAGACATAGATGCATAGACATACATAGAGACCCCACAGTGATGCATAGACATACATAGAGACCCCACAGAGTTGCATAGACATACATAGAGACCCCACAGAGATGCATAGACGTACATAGAGACCCCACAGAGATGCATAGACATACACAGAGACCCACAGAGATGCATAGACATACACAGAGACCCACAGAGATGCATAGACATACATAGAGACCCACAGAGATGCATAGACATACACAGAGACACACAGAGATGCATAGACATACATAGAGACCCCACAGAGATGCATAGACATACATAGAGACCCCACAGAGATGCATAGACATACATAGAGACCCCACAGAGATGCATAGACATACATAGAGACCCCACAGAGATGCATAGACATACATAGAGACCCCACAGAGATGCATAGACATACATAGAGACCCCACAGAGATGCATAGACATACATAGAGACCCCACAGAGATGCTTAGACATATATAGCGACACCCACAGAGATGCATTGACATACATAGAGACCCACAGAGATGCATAGACACACATAGAGACCCACAGAGATACATAGACATAGATGCATAGACATACATAGAGACCCCACAGTGATGCATAGACATACATAGAGACCCCACAGAGTTGCATAGACATACATAGAGACCCCACAGAGATGCATAGACGTACATAGAGACCCCACAGAGATGCATAGACATACATAGAGACCCCCACATAGATGCTTAGACATATAGAGAGACCCCCACAGAGATGCATAGACATACATAGAGACCCCACAGAGATGCATAGACATACATGGAGACCCCACAGAGATGCATTGACATGCATAGAGAACCCCACAGAGATGCATAGACATACATAGAGACCCCACAGAGATGCATAGACATACATAGAGACCCGCAGAGAGATGCATAGACATACATAGAGACAACACAGAGATGCATAGACATACATAGAGACCCCACGGAGATGCATAGACACACATAGAGACCCCACAGAGATGCATAGACGTACATAGAGACCCCACAGAGATGCATAGACATACATAGAGACCCCCACATAGATGCATAGACATACAGAGAGACCCCCACATAGATGCATAGACATACATAGACACCGCACAGAGATGCATAGACATACATAGAGACCCCACAGAGATGCATAGACATACATAGAGACCCCACAGAGATGCATAGACATAAATAGAGACCCCACATAGATGCATAGACATACATAGAGACCCCACAGAGATGCATAGACATACATAGAGACCCCGACAGAGATGCATAGACATACATAGAGACCCCACAGAGATGCATAGACATACATAGAGACCCCCACAGAGATGCATGGACATACATAGAGACCCCACAGAGATGCATAGACATACATAGAGACCCCACAGAGATGCATAGACATACATAGAGACCCCACAGAGATGCATAGACATACATAGAGACCCACACAGAGATGCATAGACATACATAGAGACCCCACAGAAATGCATAGACATACATCGAGACCCTCACAGAGATGCATAGACATACATAGAGACCCCCACAGAGATGCATAGACAAACATAGAGACCCCACAGAGATGCTTAGACATACATAGCGACCCCCACAGAGATGCATAGACATACATAGAGACCCCCACAGAGATGCATAGACATACATAGAGACCCACAGAGATACATTGACATACATAGAGACCCACAGAGATGCATAGACATACATAGATACCCCACAGAGATGCATAGACGTACATAGAGAACCCAAGAGATGCATAGACATACATAGAGACCCCCACAGAGATGCAAAGACATACATAGAGACCCACAGAGATACATAGACATACATAGAGACCCACAGAGACGCATAGACGTACATAGAGAACACAAGAAATGCATAGACATACATAGAGACCCCACAGAGATGCATAGACATACATAGAGACCCTCACAGAGATGCATAGACATACATAGAGACCCCCACAGAGATGCATAGACAAACATAGAGACCCCACAGAGATGCTTAGACATACATAGCGACCCCCACAGAGATGCATTGACATACATAGAGACCCACAGAGATGCATAGACATACATAGAGACCCCACAGAAATGCATAGACGTACATAGAGAACCCAAGAGATGCATAGACATACATAGAGACCCCCACAGAGATGCATAGACATACATAGAGACCCACAGACATGCATTAACATACATAGTGACCCACAGAGATGCATAGACGTACATAGAGAACACAAGAGATGCATAGACATACATAGAGACCCCACAGAGATGCATAGACATACATAGAGACCCCACAGAGATGCATAGACGTACATAGAGAACACAAGAGATGCATAGACATACATAGAGACCCCACAGAGATGCATAGACATACATCGAGACCCACATAGATGCATAGACAGAGATGCATAGACATACATAGAGACCCCACAGAGATGCATAGACATACATAGAGACCCCACAGAGATGCATAGACATACATAGAGACCCTCACAGAGATGCATCGACATACATAGAGACCCACAGAGATACATAGACATAGATGCATCGACATACATAGAGACCCCAAAGAGATGCATAGACATACATAGAGACCCCACAGAGTTGCATAGACATACATAGAGACCCACAGAGATGCATAGACATACATAGAGACCCCACAGAGATGCATAGACATACACAGAGACCCACAGAGATGCATAGACATACACAGAGACCCACAGAGATGCATAGACATACATAGAGACCCACAGAGATGCATAGACATACACAGAGACCCACAGAGATGCATAGACATACACAGAGACCCACAGAGATGCATAGACATACATAGAGACCCACAGAGATGCATAGACATACATAGAGACCCACACAGAGATGCATAGACATACATAGAGACCCCACAGAAATGCATAGACATACATCGAGACCCTCACAGAGATGCATAGACATACATAGAGACCCCCACAAAGATGCATAGACAAACATAGAGACCCCACAGAGATGCTTAGACATACATAGCGACCCCCACAGAGATGCATAGACATACATAGAGACCCCCACAGAGATGCATAGACATACATAGAGACCCACAGAGATACATTGACATACATAGAGACCCACAGAGATGCATAGACATACATAGATACCCCACAGAGATGCATAGACGTACATAGAGAACCCAAGAGATGCATAGACATAGATGCATCGACATACATAGAGACCCCAAAGAGATGCATAGACATACATAGAGACCCCACAGAGTTGCATAGACATACATAGAGACCCACAGAGATGCATAGACATACATAGAGACCCCACAGAGATGCATAGACATACACAGAGACCCACAGAGATGCATAGACATACACAGAGACCCACAGAGATGCATAGACATACATAGAGACCCACAGAGATGCATAGACATACACAGAGACCCACAGAGATGCATAGACATACATAGAGACCCCACAGAGATGCATAGACATACATAGAGACCCCACAGAGATGCATAGACATACATAGAGACCCCACAGAGATGCATAGACATACATAGAGACCCCACAGAGATGCATAGACATACATAGAGACCCCAAAGAGATGCATAGACATACATAGAGACCCCACAGAGATGCATAGACATACATAGAGACCCCACAGAGATGCATAGACATACATAGAGACCCTCACAGAGATGCATCGACATACATAGAGACCCCCACAGAGATGCATAGACATACATAGAGACCCCACAGAGATGCTTAGACATATATAGCGACACCCACAGAGATGCATTGACATACATAGAGACCCACAGAGATGCATAGACACACATAGAGACCCACAGAGATACATAGACATAGATGCATAGACATACATAGAGACCCCACAGTGATGCATAGACATACATAGAGACCCCACAGAGTTGCATAGACATACATAGAGACCCCACAGAGATGCATAGACGTACATAGAGACCCCACAGAGATGCATAGACATACACAGAGACCCACAGAGATGCATAGACATACACAGAGACCCACAGAGATGCATAGACATACATAGAGACCCACAGAGATGCATAGACATACACAGAGACACACAGAGATGCATAGACATACATAGAGACCCCACAGAGATGCATAGACATACATAGAGACCCCACAGAGATGCATAGACATACATAGAGACCCCACAGAGATGCATAGACATACATAGAGACCCCACAGAGATGCATAGACATACATAGAGACCCCACAGAGATGCATAGACATACATAGAGACCCCACAGAGATGCATAGACATACATAGAGACCCCACAGAGATGCTTAGACATATATAGCGACACCCACAGAGATGCATTGACATACATAGAGACCCACAGAGATGCATAGACACACATAGAGACCCACAGAGATACATAGACATAGATGCATAGACATACATAGAGACCCCACAGTGATGCATAGACATACATAGAGACCCCACAGAGTTGCATAGACATACATAGAGACCCCACAGAGATGCATAGACGTACATAGAGACCCCACAGAGATGCATAGACATACATAGAGACCCCCACATAGATGCTTAGACATATAGAGAGACCCCCACAGAGATGCATAGACATACATAGAGACCCCACAGAGATGCATAGACATACATGGAGACCCCACAGAGATGCATTGACATGCATAGAGAACCCCACAGAGATGCATAGACATACATAGAGACCCCACAGAGATGCATAGACATACATAGAGACCCGCAGAGAGATGCATAGACATACATAGAGACAACACAGAGATGCATAGACATACATAGAGACCCCACGGAGATGCATAGACACACATAGAGACCCCACAGAGATGCATAGACGTACATAGAGACCCCACAGAGATGCATAGACATACATAGAGACCCCCACATAGATGCATAGACATACAGAGAGACCCCCACATAGATGCATAGACATACATAGACACCGCACAGAGATGCATAGACATACATAGAGACCCCACAGAGATGCATAGACATACATAGAGACCCCACAGAGATGCATAGACATAAATAGAGACCCCACATAGATGCATAGACATACATAGAGACCCCACAGAGATGCATAGACATACATAGAGACCCCGACAGAGATGCATAGACATACATAGAGACCCCACAGAGATGCATAGACATACATAGAGACCCCCACAGAGATGCATGGACATACATAGAGACCCCACAGAGATGCATAGACATACATAGAGACCCCACAGAGATGCATAGACATACATAGAGACCCCACAGAGATGCATAGACATACATAGAGACCCACACAGAGATGCATAGACATACATAGAGACCCCACAGAAATGCATAGACATACATCGAGACCCTCACAGAGATGCATAGACATACATAGAGACCCCCACAGAGATGCATAGACAAACATAGAGACCCCACAGAGATGCTTAGACATACATAGCGACCCCCACAGAGATGCATAGACATACATAGAGACCCCCACAGAGATGCATAGACATACATAGAGACCCACAGAGATACATTGACATACATAGAGACCCACAGAGATGCATAGACATACATAGATACCCCACAGAGATGCATAGACGTACATAGAGAACCCAAGAGATGCATAGACATACATAGAGACCCCCACAGAGATGCAAAGACATACATAGAGACCCACAGAGATACATAGACATACATAGAGACCCACAGAGACGCATAGACGTACATAGAGAACACAAGAAATGCATAGACATACATAGAGACCCCACAGAGATGCATAGACATACATAGAGACCCTCACAGAGATGCATAGACATACATAGAGACCCCCACAGAGATGCATAGACAAACATAGAGACCCCACAGAGATGCTTAGACATACATAGCGACCCCCACAGAGATGCATTGACATACATAGAGACCCACAGAGATGCATAGACATACATAGAGACCCCACAGAAATGCATAGACGTACATAGAGAACCCAAGAGATGCATAGACATACATAGAGACCCCCACAGAGATGCATAGACATACATAGAGACCCACAGACATGCATTAACATACATAGTGACCCACAGAGATGCATAGACGTACATAGAGAACACAAGAGATGCATAGACATACATAGAGACCCCACAGAGATGCATAGACATACATAGAGACCCCACAGAGATGCATAGACGTACATAGAGAACACAAGAGATGCATAGACATACATAGAGACCCCACAGAGATGCATAGACATACATCGAGACCCACATAGATGCATAGACAGAGATGCATAGACATACATAGAGACCCCACAGAGATACATAGACATACATAGAGACCCCCACAGAGATGCATAGATATACATAGAGACCCCCACAGAGATGCATAGACATACATAGAGACCCCCACAGAGATACATAGACATACATAGAGACCCCACAGAGATGCATAGACACACATAGAGACCCCACAGAGATGCATAGACATACATAGAGACCCCACAGAGATGCATATACATACATAGAGACCCCCACAGAGATGCATAGACATACATAGAGACCCCACAGAGATGCATAGACATACATAGAGACCCACAGAGATGCATAGACTACATAGAGACCCCACAGAGATGCATAGAAATACATAGAGACCCCATAGAGATATATAGATATACATAGAGACCCCACAGAGATGCATAGACATACATAGAGACCCCCACATAGATGCGTTAGACATACATAGAGACCCACAAAGATGCATAGACATACATAGAGACCCCACAGTGATGCATAGACATACATAGAGACCCCACAGAGATGCATAGGCATACATAGAGACCCCCACATATGTGCGTTAGACATACATAGAGACCCGCACAGAGATGCATAGACATACATAGAGACCCACCGAGATACATAGACATACATAGAGACCCCACAGAGATGCATAGACATACATAGAGACCCCCACAGAGATGAATAGACATAGATAGAGACCCCACAGAGATGCATAGACATACATAGATACAGAACAGCGATGCATAGCGATACATAGAGACCCCACAGAGATGCATAGACATACATAGAGACCCACAGAGATGCATAGACATACATAGAGACCCCACAGAGATGTATAGACATACATAGAGACCCCACAGAGATGCATAGACATACATAGAGACCCCCACAGAGATGCATAGACATACATAGAGACCCTCAGAGATACATAGACATACATAGCGACCCCACAGAGATGCATAGACATACATAGATACCCCACAGAGATGCATAGACATACATAGAGACCCCCACAGAGATGCATAGACATACATAGAGACCCCCACAGAGATGCATAGACATACATAGAGACCCACAGAGATACATAGACATACATAGAGACTCCACAGAGATGCATAGACATACATAGAGACCCCCACAGAGATGCATATACACACATAGAGACCCCACAGAGATGCATAGACATACATAGAGACCCACAGAGATACATAGACATACATAGAGACTCCACAGAGATGCATAGACATACATAGAGACCCCCACAGAGATGCATATACACACATAGAGACCCCCACAGAGATGCATAGACATACATAGAGACCCCCACAGAGATGCATAGACATACATAGAGACCCCACAGAGATGCATAGACATACATAGAGACCCCACAGAGATGCATAGACATACATAGAGACCCCACAGAGATGCATAGACATACATAGAGACCCCACAGAGATGCATAGACATACATAGAGACCCCACAGAGATGCATAGCCATGCATAGAGACCCCACAGAGATGCATAGACATACATAGAGACCCCCACAGAGATGCATAGACATAGATAGAGACCTCACAGAGATGCATAGACATACATAGAGACCCACAGAGATGCATAGACATACATAGAGACCCCACAGAGATGCATAGACATACATAGAGACCCCACAGAGATGCATAGACATACATAGAGACCCCACAGAGATGCATAGACATACATAGAGACCCCACAGAGATGCATAGACATACATAGAGACCCCACAGAGATGCATAGACATACATAGAGACCCCACAGAGATGCATAGACATACATAGAGACCCCACAGAGATGCATAGACATACATAGAGACCCCACAGAGATGCATAGCCATACATAGAGACCCCACAGAGATGCATAGACATACATAGAGACCCCCACAGAGATGCATAGACATACATAGAGACCCCACAGAGATGCATAGACATACTTAGAGACAGAAAAGAGATGCATAGCCATACATAGAGACCCCACAGAGATGCATAGACATACATAGAGACCCACAGAGATGCATAGACATACATAGAGACCCCACAGAGATGCATAGACATACATAGAGACCCCCACAGAGATGAATAGACATAGATAGAGACCCCACAGAGATGCATAGACATACATAGATACAGAACAGCGATGCATAGCGATACATAGAGACCCCACAGAGATGCATAGACATACATAGAGACCCACAGAGATGCATAGACATACATAGAGACCCCACAGAGATGTATAGACATACATAGAGACCCCACAGAGATGCATAGACATACATAGAGACCCCCACAGAGATGCATAGACATACATAGAGACCCTCAGAGATACATAGACATACATAGCGACCCCACAGAGATGCATAGACATACATAGATACCCCACAGAGATGCATAGACATACATAGAGACCCCCACAGAGATGCATAGACATACATAGAGACCCCCACAGAGATGCATAGACATACATAGAGACCCACAGAGATACATAGACATACATAGAGACTCCACAGAGATGCATAGACATACATAGAGACCCCCACAGAGATGCATATACACACATAGAGACCCCACAGAGATGCATAGACATACATAGAGACCCACAGAGATACATAGACATACATAGAGACTCCACAGAGATGCATAGACATACATAGAGACCCCCACAGAGATGCATATACACACATAGAGACCCCCACAGAGATGCATAGACATACATAGAGACCCCCACAGAGATGCATAGACATACATAGAGACCCCACAGAGATGCATAGACATACATAGAGACCCCACAGAGATGCATAGACATACATAGAGACCCCACAGAGATGCATAGACATACATAGAGACCCCACAGAGATGCATAGACATACATAGAGACCCCACAGAGATGCATAGCCATGCATAGAGACCCCACAGAGATGCATAGACATACATAGAGACCCCCACAGAGATGCATAGACATAGATAGAGACCTCACAGAGATGCATAGACATACATAGAGACCCACAGAGATGCATAGACATACATAGAGACCCCACAGAGATGCATAGACATACATAGAGACCCCACAGAGATGCATAGACATACATAGAGACCCCACAGAGATGCATAGACATACATAGAGACCCCACAGAGATGCATAGACATACATAGAGACCCCACAGAGATGCATAGACATACATAGAGACCCCACAGAGATGCATAGACATACATAGAGACCCCACAGAGATGCATAGACATACATAGAGACCCCACAGAGATGCATAGCCATACATAGAGACCCCACAGAGATGCATAGACATACATAGAGACCCCCACAGAGATGCATAGACATACATAGAGACCCCACAGAGATGCATAGACATACTTAGAGACAGAAAAGAGATGCATAGCCATACATAGAGACCCCACAGAGATGCATAGACATACATAGAGACCCACAGAGATGCATAGACATACATAGAGACCCCACAGAGATGCATAGACATACATAGAAACCCCACAGAAATGCATAGACATACATAGAGACCCCCACAGAGATGCATAGACATACATAGAGACCTTCAGAGATACATAGACATACATAGAGACCCCACAGAGATGCAAAGACATACATAGATACCCCACAGAGATGCATAGACATACATAGAGACCCCCACAGAGATGCATAGACATACATAGAGACCCCACAGATATGCATAGACATACATAGAGACGCACAGAGATGCATAGACATACATAGAGACCCCACAGAGATGCATAGACATACATAGAGACCCCACAGAGATGCATAGACATACATAGAGACCCCCACAGAGATGCATAGACATACATAGAGACCCCCACAGAGATGCATAGACATACATAGAGACCCCACAGAGATGCATAGACATACATAGAGACCCCACAGAGATGCATAGACATACATAGAGACTCCACAGAGATGCATAGACATACATAGAGACCCCACAGAGATGCATAGACATACATAGAGACCCCACAGAGATGCATAGCCATACATAGAGACCCCACAGAGATGCATAGAGATACATAGAGACCCCCACAGAGATGCATAGACATAGATAGAGACCCCACAGAGATGCATAGACATACATAGAGACAGAACAGAGATGCATAGCCATACATAGAGACCCCACAGAGATGCATAGATATACATAGAGACCCACAGAGATGCATAGACATACATAGAGACCTCACTGAGATGCATAGACATACATAGAGACACCACAGAGATGCATAGACATACATAGAGACCCCCACAGAGATGCATAGACATACATAGAGACCCTCAGAGATGCATAGACATACATAGAGACCCCACAGAGATGCATAGACATACATAAATACCCCACAGAGATGCATAGACATACATAGAGACCCCCACAGAGATGCATAGACATACATAGAGACCCCACAGAGATGCATAGACATACATAGAGACCCACAGAGATGCATAGACATACATAGAGACCCCACAGAGATGCATAGACATACATAGAGACCCCACAGAGATGCATAGACATACATAGAGACCCCACAGAGATGCATAGACATACATAAATACCCCACAGAGATGCAGAGACATACATAGAGACCCCCACAGAGATGCATAGACATACATAGAGACCCCACAGAGATGCATAGACATACATGGAGACCCACAGAGATGCATAGACATACATAGAGACCCCACAGAGATGCATAGACATACATAGAGACCCCACAGAGATGCATAGACATACATAGAGACCCCACAGAGATACATAGACATACATAGAGACCCCACAGAGATGCATAGACATACATAGAGACCCCCACAGAGATGCATATACATACATAAAGACCCCCACTGAGATGCATAGACATACATAGAGACCCCACAGAGATGCATAGACATACATAGAGACCCCCACAGAGATGCATAGACATACATAGAGACCCCACAGATATGCATAGACATACATAGAGACCCGCACAGAGATGCATAGACATACATAGAGACCCCCACAGAGATGCATAGACATACATAGAGACCCTCAGAGATACATAGACATACATAGCGACCCCACAGAGATGCATAGACATACATAGATACCCCACAGAGATGCATAGACATACATAGAGACCCCCACAGAGATGCATAGACATACATAGAGACCCCCACAGAGATGCATAGACATACATAGAGACCCACAGAGATACATAGACATACATAGAGACTCCACAGAGATGCATAGACATACATAGAGACCCCCACAGAGATGCATATACACACATAGAGACCCCCACAGAGATGCATAGACATACATAGAGACCCCCACAGAGATGCATAGACATACATAGAGACCCCACAGAGATGCATAGACATACATAGAGACCCCACAGAGATGCATAGACATACATAGAGACCCCACAGAGATGCATAGACATACATAGAGACCCCACAGAGATGCATAGACATACATAGAGACCCCACAGAGATGCATAGCCATGCATAGAGACCCCACAGAGATGCATAGACATACATAGAGACCCCCACAGAGATGCATAGACATAGATAGAGACCTCACAGAGATGCATAGACATACATAGAGACCCACAGAGATGCATAGACATACATAGAGACCCCACAGAGATGCATAGACATACATAGAGACCCCACAGAGATGCATAGACATACATAGAGACCCCACAGAGATGCATAGACATACATAGAGACCCCACAGAGATGCATAGACATACATAGAGACCCCACAGAGATGCATAGACATACATAGAGACCCCACAGAGATGCATAGACATACATAGAGACCCCACAGAGATGCATAGACATACATAAATACCCCACAGAGATGCAGAGACATACATAGAGACCCCACAGAGATGCATAGACATACATAGAGACCCCACAGAGATGCATAGACATACATAGAGACCCCACAGAGATGCATAGACATACTTAGAGACAGAAAAGAGATGCATAGCCATACATAGAGACCCCACAGAGATGCATAGACATACATAGAGACCCACAGAGATGCATAGACATACATAGAGACCCCACAGAGATGCATAGACATACATAGAAACCCCACAGAAATGCATAGACATACATAGAGACCCCCACAGAGATGCATAGACATACATAGAGACCTTCAGAGATACATAGACATACATAGAGACCCCACAGAGATGCAAAGACATACATAGATACCCCACAGAGATGCATAGACATACATAGAGACCCCCACAGAGATGCATAGACATACATAGAGACCCCACAGATATGCATAGACATACATAGAGACGCACAGAGATGCATAGACATACATAGAGACCCCACAGAGATGCATAGACATACATAGAGACCCCACAGAGATGCATAGACATACATAGAGACCCCCACAGAGATGCATAGACATACATAGAGACCCCCACAGAGATGCATAGACATACATAGAGACCCCACAGAGATGCATAGACATACATAGAGACCCCACAGAGATGCATAGACATACATAGAGACTCCACAGAGATGCATAGACATACATAGAGACCCCACAGAGATGCATAGACATACATAGAGACCCCACAGAGATGCATAGCCATACATAGAGACCCCACAGAGATGCATAGAGATACATAGAGACCCCACAGAGATGCATAGACATAGATAGAGACCCCACAGAGATGCATAGACATACATAGAGACAGAACAGAGATGCATAGCCATACATAGAGACCCCACAGAGATGCATAGATATACATAGAGACCCACAGAGATGCATAGACATACATAGAGACCTCACTGAGATGCATAGACATACATAGAGACACCACAGAGATGCATAGACATACATAGAGACCCCCACAGAGATGCATAGACATACATAGAGACCCTCAGAGATGCATAGACATACATAGAGACCCCACAGAGATGCATAGACATACATAAATACCCCACAGAGATGCATAGACATACATAGAGACCCCCACAGAGATGCATAGACATACATAGAGACCCCACAGAGATGCATAGACATACATAGAGACCCACAGAGATGCATAGACATACATAGAGACCCCACAGAGATGCATAGACATACATAGAGACCCCACAGAGATGCATAGACATACATAGAGACCCCACAGAGATGCATAGACATACATAAATACCCCACAGAGATGCAGAGACATACATAGAGACCCCCACAGAGATGCATAGACATACATAGAGACCCCACAGAGATGCATAGACATACATGGAGACCCACAGAGATGCATAGACATACATAGAGACCCCACAGAGATGCATAGACATACATAGAGACCCCACAGAGATGCATAGACATACATAGAGACCCCACAGAGATACATAGACATACATAGAGACCCCACAGAGATGCATAGACATACATAGAGACCCCCACAGAGATGCATATACATACATAAAGACCCCCACTGAGATGCATAGACATACATAGAGACCCCACAGAGATGCATAGACATACATAGAGACCCCCACAGAGATGCATAGACATACATAGAGACCCCACAGATATGCATAGACATACATAGAGACCCGCACAGAGATGCATAGACATACATAGAGACCCCCACAGAGATGCATAGACATACATAGAGACCCTCAGAGATACATAGACATACATAGCGACCCCACAGAGATGCATAGACATACATAGATACCCCACAGAGATGCATAGACATACATAGAGACCCCCACAGAGATGCATAGACATACATAGAGACCCCCACAGAGATGCATAGACATACATAGAGACCCACAGAGATACATAGACATACATAGAGACTCCACAGAGATGCATAGACATACATAGAGACCCCCACAGAGATGCATATACACACATAGAGACCCCCACAGAGATGCATAGACATACATAGAGACCCCCACAGAGATGCATAGACATACATAGAGACCCCACAGAGATGCATAGACATACATAGAGACCCCACAGAGATGCATAGACATACATAGAGACCCCACAGAGATGCATAGACATACATAGAGACCCCCACAGAGATGCATAGACATACATAGAGACCCCCACAGAGATGCATAGACATACATAGAGACCTCACAGCGATGCATAGACATACATAGAGACCCCACAGAGATGCATAGACATACATAGAGACCCCACAGAGATGCATAGACATACATAGAGACCCCACAGAGATACATAGACATACATAGAGACCCCACAGAGATGCATAGACATACATAGAGACCCCCACAGAGATGCATATACATACATAAAGACCCCCACTGAGATGCATAGACATACATAGAGACCCCACAGAGATGCATAGACATACATAGAGACCCCCACAGAGATGCATAGACATACATAGAGACCTCACAGCGATGCATAGACATACATAGAGACCCCACAGAGATGCATAGACATACATAGAGACCCCACAGAGATGCATAGACATACATAGAGACCCCACAGAGATACATAGACATACATAGAGACCCCACAGAGATGCATAGACATACATAGAGACCCCCACAGAGATGCATATACATACATAAAGACCCCCACTGAGATGCATAGACATACATAGAGACCCCACAGAGATGCATAGACATACATAGAGACCCCCACAGAGATGCATAGACATACATAGAGACCCCCACAGAGATGCATAGACATACATAGAGACCCCCACAGAGATGCATAGACATACATAGAGACCTCACAGCGATGCATAGACATACATAGAGACCCCACAGAGATGCATAGACATACATAGAGACCCCACAGAGATGCATAGACGTACGTTAATGAGACAAACCATCGACCCCACAGTGAACACATAGAGAGACATTGGCACGCGTGACCACGTAAACAGATGGTGGTGGGGGGAGGGGGGGGGACACAATGTTCACTATTCTTAAACTCGTTTGAAATTAAAATAAAATGTTAATTTATTTTTAACGAGGGTGTTGGGTTGGGGGGTGCTGCGGGGAGAGGTTTGTGCGCCGATGTTTTATTGAACGTCTAACTTTACATTAAAAAAATGCGACTTATTAACGGCTGAATGCTTTCGTGACTGCAGGAATTCATATTTCGTTGTGTCTTTCGGGAAAGTCACTTAGACAGGTTGAAAACAAAACATATATATATAAAATTAACAAGAAACTACGACACAAGCGATCGTCATCAGGTGGGATAACAAACAAAACAACGTCGTAGTTTTTTATTTTATTTGATCATTTAAAAAAAAAATACCTACGTGACTTTACCGAATGACCCAAAGAACGTGACTTGATGATTGTTTTCTTACAGATTAGGGTTTGGGGACTGCTTCCAGTCTCCATACCCCGCCCCCCCCCCCAGGTCACCTCCCAACCTGCCCCCCACAACAGCCCCCCACGACTCCAGCCACTTCCTGCTGCTGCTGCTGCCCCCCTCCACGGCGAGTCTGGAGACCAGCAGCAGCCCGCTAACTCCCCACCATCCACCCACCATCCACCCACCATCCACCCACCAACCATTCACCACCCACCCACAATCCACCCACAATCCACCCACAATCCACCCACCAACCACCCACCCACCATCCACCCACCATCCACCCACCAACCACCCACCATCCACCCACCAACCACCGACCCACCATCCACCCACCATCCACCCAACAACCACCCACCATCCACCCACCATCCATCCACCATCCACCCACCATCCACCCACCCACAATCCACCCACCATCCACCCACCAACCATCCACCCAGGCACCATCCACGCACCGTCCACCCACCAACCACCTACCATCCACCCACCCACCATCCACCCACCCACCATCCACAATCCACCCACCATCCACCCACCACCCACCCACAATCCACCCACCATCCACCCACCATCCACCCACAATCCACCCACCACCCACCCACAATCCACCCACCATCCACCCACCATCCACCCACAATCCACTCACCACCCACAATCCACCCACCATCCACCCACAATCCACCCACCACCCACCCACAATCCACCCACCACCCACCCACCATCCACCCACCATCCACCCGCCATCCAACCACCCACCATCCACCAACCAACCACCCACCAACCACCCACCAATCACCCATCATCCACCCACCACTGACCCACCATCCACCCACCATCCACCCTCCAACCACCCACCAACCACCCACAATCCACCCACCATCCAACCACCACCCACCCACAATCCAACCACCATCCACCCAACAGCCACCCACAGACCACCCACCAACCACCCACCAACCACCCACAATCCACCCACCATCCACCCAACAACCACCCACCAACCACCCACCAATCACCCATCATCCACCCACCACCCACCATCCACCTACCATCCGCCCAACCACCATCCACAATCCACCCACCATCCACCCACCAACCTTCCACCCACCCACCATCCACCCACCATCCACCCACAAACCACCACCCACCATCCACGCACCATCGCCCCACCAACCACCCACCCACCATCCACCCACCCACCAACCACCCACCCACCATCCACCCACCCACCATCCACAATCCACCCACCATCCACCCACCACCCACCCACCACCCACCCACAATCCACCCACCATCCACCCACCATCCACCCACAATCCACCCACCACCCACCCACAATCCACCCACCACCCACCCACCAGCCACCCACCATCCACCCACCATCCACCCACCATCCAACCACCCACCATCAACCCACCAACCACCCACCAACCACCCACCAATCACCCATCATCCCCCCACCACCCACCCACCATCCACCCACCATCCACCCTCCAACCACCCACCAACCACCCACAATCCACCCACCATCCACCCACCACCCACCCACAATCCACCCACCATCCACCCAACATCCACCCACAGTCCACCCACCAACCACCCACCAACCACCCACAATCCACCCACCATCCACCCACCAACCACCCACCAATCACCCATCATCCACCCACCACCCACCATCCACCTACCATCCGCCCACCCATCATCCACAATCCACCCACCATCCACCCACCATCCACCCACCAACCTTCCACCCACCCACCATCCACCCACCATCCACCCACCAACCATCCACCCACCCACCATCCACGCACCATCCACCCACCAGCCACCCACCCACCATCCACCCACCCACCATCCACCCACCCACCCACCATCCACAATCCACCCACCATCCACCAACCATCCACCCACCACCCACCCACATTCCACCCACCATCCACCCACAATCCACCCACCACCCACCCACAATCCACCCACCACCCACCCACCATCCACCCACCATCCACCCACCATCCATCCACGCACCATGCACCCACCAACCACCCACGCACCATCCACCCACCCACCATCCACCCACCCACCATCCACCCACCCACCATCTACAATCCACCCACCATCCACCCACCATCCACCCACAATCCACCCACCACCCACAATCCACCCACCACCCACCCACCAGCCACCCACCATCCACCCACCATCCACCCACCATCCAACCACCCACCATCCACCCACCATCCACCCACCAACCATCCACCCACCCACCATCCACGCACCATCCACCCACCAGCCACCCACCCACCATCCACCCACCCACCATCCACCCACCCACCCACCATCCACCCACCCACGATCCACAATCCACCCACCATCCACCAACCATCCACCCACCACCCACCCACAATCAACCCACCATCCACCCACAATCCACCCACCACCCACCCACAATCCACCCACCACCCACCCACCATCCACCCACCATCCACCCACCATCCATCCACGCACCATCCACCCACCAACCACCCACCCACCATCCACCCACCCACCATCCACCCACCCACCATCCACCCACCCACCATCTACAATCCACCCACCATCCACCCACCATCCACCCACAATCCACCCACCACCCACCCACAATCCACCCACCACCCACCCACCAGCCACCCACCATCCACCATCCACCCACCATCCACCCACCATCCAACCACCCACCATCAACCCACCAACCACCCACCAACCACCCACCAATCACCCATCATCCCCCCACCACCCACCCACCATCCACCCACCATCCACCCTCCAACCACCCACCAACCACCCACAATCCACCCACCATCCACCCACCACCCACCCACAATCCACCAACCATCCACCCAACATCCACCCACAGTCCACCCACCAACCACCCACCAACCACCCACAATCCACCCACCATCCACCCACCAACCACCCACCAACCACCCACCAATCACCCATCATCCACCCACCATCCACCTACCATCCGCCCACCCACCATCCACAATCCACCCACCATCCACCCACCATCCACCCACCAACCTTCCACCCACCCACCATCCACCCACCATCCACCCACCAACCACCCACAATCCACCCACCATCCACCCACCAACCACCCACCAATCACCCATCATCCACCCACCACCCACCATCCACCTACCATCCGCCCACCCATCATCCACAATCCACCCACCATCCACCCACCATCCACCCACCAACCTTCCACCCACCCACCATCCACCCACCATCCACCCACCAACCATCCACCCACCCACCATCCACGCACCATCCACCCACCAGCCACCCACCCACCATCCACCCACCCACCATCCACCCACCCACCCACCATCCACAATCCACCCACCATCCACCAACCATCCACCCACCACCCACCCACATTCCACCCACCATCCACCCACAATCCACCCACCACCCACCCACAATCCACCCACCACCCACCCACCATCCACCCACCATCCACCCACCATCCATCCACGCACCATGCACCCACCAACCACCCACCCACCATCCACCCACCCACCATCCACCCACCCACCATCTACAATCCACCCACCATCCACCCACCATCCACCCACAATCCACCCACCACCCACCCACAATCCACCCACCACCCACCCACCAGCCACCCACCATCCACCCACCATCCACCCACCATCCAACCACCCACCATCCACCCACCATCCACCCACCAACCATCCACCCACCCACCATCCACGCACCATCCACCCACCAGCCACCCACCCACCATCCACCCACCCACCATCCACCCACCCACCCACCATCCACCCACCCACGATCCACAATCCACCCACCATCCACCAACCATCCACCCACCACCCACCCACAATCAACCCACCATCCACCCACAATCCACCCACCACCCACCCACAATCCACCCACCACCCACCCACCATCCACCCACCATCCACCCACCATCCATCCACGCACCATCCACCCACCAACCACCCACCCACCATCCACCCACCCACCATCCACCCACCCACCATCCACCCACCCACCATCTACAATCCACCCACCATCCACCCACCATCCACCCACAATCCACCCACCACCCACCCACAATCCACCCACCACCCACCCACCAGCCACCCACCATCCACCATCCACCCACCATCCACCCACCATCCAACCACCCACCATCAACCCACCAACCACCCACCAACCACCCACCAATCACCCATCATCCCCCCACCACCCACCCACCATCCACCCACCATCCACGCTCCAACCACCCACCAACCACCCACAATCCACCCACCATCCACCCACCACCCACCCACAATCCACCAACCATCCACCCAACATCCACCCACAGTCCACCCACCAACCACCCACCAACCACCCACAATCCACCCACCATCCACCCACCAACCACCCACCAACCACCCACCAATCACCCATCATCCACCCACCATCCACCTACCATCCGCCCACCCACCATCCACAATCCACCCACCATCCACCCACCATCCACCCACCAACCTTCCACCCACCCACCATCCACCCACCATCCACCCACCAACCATCCACCCACCCACCATCCACGCACCATCCACCCACCAGCCACCCACCCACCATCCACCCACCCACCATCCACCCACCCACCCACCATCCACCCACCCACCATCCACAATCCACCCACCATCCACCAACCATCCACCCACCACCCACCCACAATCCACCCACCATCCACCCACAATCCACCCACCACCCACCCACAATCCACCCACCACCCACCCACCATCCACCCACCATCCACCCACCATCCATCCACGCACCATCCACCCACCAACCACCCACCATCCACCCACCCACCATCCACCCACCCACCATCCACCCACCCACCATCCACCCACCATCCACGCACCATCTACCCACCATCCACCCACCATCCACCCACAAACCACCCACCAATCACCCATCATCCACCCACCACCCACCATCCACCCACCATCTGCCCTCCCACCATCCACGCATCATCCACCCACCCACCATTCACCCACAATCCACCCACCATCCATCTACCCACCATCCACCCACCCACCATCCACCCACCATCCATCCACCCACCATACATTCACCACCCACTAACCACCCACCCACCATCCACGCACAATCAACCCACCCACCATCCACCCACCCACCATCCACCATCCACCCACCCACCATCCACCCACCATCCAGCCACCCACCAACCACTTACCATCCACCCACCATCCAACCAACATCCACCCACCATCCACCCACCCACCATCCACGCACAATCAACCCACCCACCATCCACCCACCATCCACCCACCATCCACCCACCCACCATCCACCATCCACCCACCCACCATCCACCCACCCACCAACCACTTACCTTCCACCCACCATCCAACCAACATCCACCCACCATCCACCCATCATCCACCCACCCACCATCCACCATCCATCCACTCAACATCCACCCACCATCCACCCACCATCCACCCACCCACCATCCACGCACAATCAACCCACCCACCATCCACCCACCATCCACCCACCATCCACCCACCCACCATCCACCATCCACCCACCCACCATCCACCCACCCACCAACCACTTACCTTCCACCCACCATCCAACCAACATCCACCCACCATCCACCCATCATCCACCCACCCACCATCCACCATCCATCCACTCAACATCCACCCACCATCCACCCACCATCCAACCAACATCCACCCACCATCTACCCACCATCCACCCACCCACCATCCACCCACCCAACATCCACCCACCATCCACCCACCCACCATCAGCCAGAGAGAGATGCGAGAGAGCTGCCGCCAGCACCGCTGGGGGTGGGGCGGGGGTGTGTGGGGGGGTAGGGGGGGTAGGGGTGGGAGTGGGGGGGGTAGGGGGGGTAGGGGTGGGAGTGGGGGGGTATTGTGGGGGGTTAGCTGTGGGGGGGGTGGGGTCACGGCTTGGGTGGGGTGGTAGTGGAGGGTGTAACGCACTTGACCCAACGCTCTTTGTTGCCTACACTGTGGGTGGGTGATGGGGGGCAAGGGGGGGGGGTGGATAGTGGGGGGAGGGGGGGCAAGGGGTGACAGTGGTGGGCAGGGTGGGTGGGTGGGTGGGGGGTGGGTGGGTGGGGAGGGACACCTGCGGTGTTGGAGCGACCAAAGCCAGCGAGCGAGTCCGCCGCTCATGCTGCACAGGGATGGACGCCTCCGTCGCTGTACGAAGTCGTCGGGCTCGATGCTGCGGCTGACGAATTCGTTCAAGACCCCGACGCGCGGGTGGACCTGGAGGAGCAGCGCCGTCTTCACTAATATTCAGAGAGATTGGTGGGGTGGGGTGGGGGGCTACTTTCGCCGATGAGACATCGTCAGTGCGAGTGGGCGAGTGAGAGAGAGAGAGAGAGGGCACGCCAGGCATTTGAAACCAATGCGGGGGTGGGTGGGTGTGTGGGTTTTTTGACGGAACCACGTTGATGATGTTGATGGTGATGATGATGATGGGGAGGGGGATGTTGTCCCGTGTTGCGTATTGTCCGGGGCCGCAGGGAATGCCACCAGGGGCCCTCCCATGGCCTACCCGTGGCCTTGAAATCAAGAAGACCGCGGTAACCGGTGACGCGAGAGCGAATTTCTTATAATCATAATAAATAACCATACCCCAACAACTCCTTTCCTCCTCCTCCTCCTCCTCCCCGAGAAATGTTACCGCGATGATGAGAGTCAGAATTTTATTTGCGAGTATTTTATGATCGCGCTGCTGTCGCAGAATCCGTTAGAGAATGTTCCGCGTTGTTCGAGAACGGCCCGCCGAAGTGGCTGTCATAGATCTAGCTCCGAGATCCCCGCTTCGTCTTCGTCTTCTAGGATATCCCCTCTTCTGCACGAGACACGTGGGTCCACACAGAACGGCCCGCCGAAGTGGCTGTCGTAGAGTTACCTCCTTTATCTGACAATGACGCGCGTGAACATTTCCATTAAGTGGGATAACACCGGATTGCGCGCTGCTGTTTTTGTTGTTGTTGATTTTTGTTGCTGTTTGTTGTTGTTCGAGCGTTCATGATGAGCGGATCAAAGCGTGTCGAGCACGTGGCCAACGTGAGCGTGGAAGTTTGCACGAATTAAGCGCCCCGCCGAGAGTCTGAGTTCGAATCCGTGGTCTCGAGGCGCCAATGCTATCTCGAGATGTTAACTACCTCGCGTGGTATACAGGAGGTCATGGCTTCGATCCCGACCCTGACGCCTGCTGCTGTATATTTGGAGTTTGCGTTTCTCTCTCTCTCTCTCGCATCATCACAGTGGCTTAGAGAGGTTAACTACCTCGCTGTTATACAGGAAGTTGTGGGTTCGATCCTGACCCTGACGCCTGCTGCTGTATATTTCGAGTTTGCGTGTCTCCCTCTCATCATCATCATCACGGTGGCTAAGAGATGTTAACTACCTCGCCCGGTATACAGGAGGTCGTAGGTTCGGGACTGTGCCGTGTTTAATTAGTATCGTTTGCCCACAAGGCCGCCTTGTGGTTAATTCATTGGCTCCGTTTCACCGTTTTCAACATGCCACTTCAATTGATCCCAGAGAAAATCTCGGATTTCCTCTCATTATTTGTTCGTCTTGAAGCGACGCTCAACAGGTAGGCGTCTACGCGTTTGACGCTGTGAGCGTCACACCGATTCTAATTCTCAGAGCTGAAATGGAACAAAATTCAGCAGCAGAAACATGTTTTTTTACGCGTGATGGGCCTTTTATTTTTACACGTTTTTATTTTACTCGCTCTGTCTGTCGTTGTTGTTGTATCCTCAAATCTTGTAACTCAATTGTAACCCACTTCCCAATGTGCTATCGACTGCGAACTTGGTATACTTATGTCATACTGATACCATATTCTATCATTAAAAATAAAACAAATATTTTTAAACCATCTTTTTTTACGTGTTATGTTTCGGCTTGGGTCTAATTGTCCACGCTCAACTTACGTTGGCTGTAATTGACCACGGTCCCCTTACGTTGTGGCAAGCTTCGGGGCCACTTTCTGGAGTCGTGGAGTTTTGAAATTACGAGTACGGTACATTTAATTAAAGCGTGTTTTTTTTTTTTTTGTTAAATATTACTTATTCTGTGTGCAGTCATTGGTGATCAGGCTGAGGCTCCATCAATTCGCTGCACTTCAGAACCCGGTTTAATCACGGTCCAGTCTATGTGAGGCTATGGGTCTCTATGTTATTCTATGGGTCTCTATGTGAGTCTACGGGTCTCTATGTGAGTCTACGGGTCTCTATGTGAGTCTATGGGTCTCTATGTGAGTATATGGGTCTCTATGTTATTCTATGGGTCTCTTTGTGAGTCTATGGGTTTCTATGTGAGTCTATGGGTCTCGTTGTGAGTCTATAGCTCAAAATTTGATTATCTGGGTCTCTATGTGAGTTATCGGGTGTCTCTGTGAGTCTGCAGGTCTCTAAGTTAATATAAGGGTCTTTATGGGAGGCTATGTGTCTCTATGTGAGTCTACGGGTCTCTATGTGAGTCTACGGGTCTCTATGTGAGTCTACGGGTCTCTATGTGAGTTTATGGGTCTCTATGTGATTATAGGGGTCTCTATGTTATTCTATGGGTGTCTTTATGAGTCTATGGGTCTCTTTGTGAGTCTATCGGTCTCTATGTGAGTCTATGGGTCTCTTTGTGAGTCTATAGCTCAAAATTTGATTATCTGGGTCTCTATGTGAGTCTATGGGTCTCTATGTGAGTCTATGGTACTCTTTGTGAACCAAATATCTCGGCGGGTTACCGGTTCGGTGTCTTTTCACCTCTTAGTCAACTCGACAATATAAATACACGAGCTGTACAACTCGGCTTCGCCCGGGACTTGGATTCACCACGAGCAGTTACTCGTTTGATGCTGAGTCGACCTAGGGGAGGCCCAGGTCCGGTAAAAATAATAATCGTCACCGGTGGTGGCCGTGAGCGGGAATCGAACTCAGGATCGCCGGGTTCGTAGCGCGGCGCGCTAACCACTACACCACAATGCGTTACGCTTCCACGTGCGAGGGTCACGTGACAGATTTGACGTCACAGCTCACTTGCCGTGCAAAAACTAAATGCATTATTGAGCTCACCCCCACAAAAAAAAGGTTTATTTTTTATAATGTTTGCATGGTGTACAGTCTGGAAAGTACCCACGTGGCAAATTTCAATTTGTGCTGCATGTCGGGAAGTACGCTAAACATGTTGAACAGACACACATATTCACAATTTTGCCTTTTAAATATTGCAATACATATATATTAGATTATCACTATGTAACACGATTTTTGTTCCTGGGTAGTAAGTGTTTTTTTTTATAATTGCTTACGCCTCTAAAGTGCAGGAAACGGCTATAATTATTATTATTATTATTGTAGTTATTCCCCACGAACTTTGCTCTTGTGACCAGGTCTTTACGTGAACGAATGCCACAAATGTTCACCGCGTGTTCTCATTGACAATTGGCACATTTCAAAATATCGCTGCGCTGGTCACACACAAGCAAAGTTGGTGGGGGAATAAATAGCCGTTGTCTGTACGCTTTGAGGCATGAGCAATTAGAAAATAACACTTGGTAACCCAGGAACAACAACAAAAAAATGAAACGTATTTTTGTTCCACAGTGATACGTGCAGCCAATTAACGTATTCATGAACAGCTTCTGACAGCCCTCGACCGCCCCCCACCCCCCCCCCCCCCACTCTCATGAGAGCACGGCAACATTTATTTATTCATTCATGAATAACAAAAACAAGTATATTTATCAACCGCGCTATTATTAATTCGCAAAATATGTTGTCCGGAAATTATTTATTTAAACCAAAAACATTTCCTCATTCCTCCCTCCCCTCCCCCCCCCCCCAAATTATATATATATATATTTGTTACAAAGACCAATTTTAATCAAGCACTATTTGACAATTGAGGTGTTTTTTATATATATATTACAAAAACGGACTCTGTGATCATGGTCGATTTAATCATCGTCTTTGCGTCGGGTCAATTCCAATCGTTTGGAGCGGTGGCGCAGCGGTGACGTGCATCAGAACCCGTCACTGGGCCCCTGCCCTTAGGCGGATTCAGCCTCAAAAAAGACTACCTGTGTGTGCGGCGTGGAGTCAACATCGCCACAATGGCACTGCGTGCCGCCTGTATTGAATGCGCGCTTCTGCAATTAGCCCCATGTCTTATTTGAAGATGTCATCCAGAGGGCAAACACAAAGCCGCGTGGCTTTTTGAAGGAAACAAAAAGCCTGCATAATTCCTGTGTGTTTGAATGTGTGCGTGAGTGTGTGTGTATGTGTGTATGGGGAGCGGTAGTGTGGCGGTTAGCACGCTGCGCTACGAACCTGACGACCCAGGGGTTCGATTCCGCCTTGGGAGGGTGTAGGAGGACGTCACGATGCCAGGAATTCCTGAAATTAATTCAAAACGCTGCTGCTCAATCTTTCTCTCGCACACGCAAGCAACCGGGCAAATCCCTCCCCTCCCTCGTCCCCCACCCCACCGGTCCCCAACCCTCCCCTCCCATCTCTCTTTCTCTGCCAGCCGGACTGACCCCTGGTGCTGTGAATAAACGAATTCAACGTCGGGCGCGAGTCGCAGGTCTCATCCCGAGTGACGAGTAACACCGCCACCCACACCACCACTACCACTACCCCCACCACCACTACCACTACCCCCACCACCACTACCACTACCCACCCCCACTACCACCACTAACACGACGCCCACCACCGCCCCTACTACTACCACCACCACCCCCCACCACCACTACCACCACTACCATCACACCACCCACCGCCACCACTACCCCCACCACCACTACCACTACCCACCCCCACTACCCCACTACTACCACCACCACTACCACTACCCACCCCCACTACCACCACCACTACCACCACCACTACCACTACCCACCCTCACCGCCACTACCACTACCCCCACCACCACTACCCCCCCACCACCACCACTACCACCACTACCACCCCCACCACCACTACCACCCCCACCACCACCACCACTACCACCACCACCACCACCCCCACCACCACCACTACCACCACTACCACTACCACCACTACCACTACCCACCACCACTAACACGACGCCCACCACCGCCCCTACTACTACCACCACCACCCCCACCACCACTACCACCCCACCACCCACCGCCACTACTACCCCCACCACCACTACCACCACCACTTCCCCCACTACTTCCACCACCCCCACCACCACTACCACGACCATCACCACCACTACCACTACCCACCCCCCCCACTACTACCCCCACCACTACCCCCCCCCCCACTACTTCCACCACCCCCACCACCACTACCACGACCATCACCACCACTACCACTACCCCCCCCTATACTACCACGACCACCGCCCCTACTACTACCACCACTACCCTCACCACTACCACCACCACCCCCACTACAACCACCACCGCCCCTACTACTACCACCCCCACTACCACCACCACTACCCCCCCCCCCCACCGCCCCTACCACTACCAGCACCACCCCCACTACAACCACCACCGCCCCTACTACTACCACCCCCACTACCACCACCACTACCCCCCCCCCCCACCGCCCCTACCACTACCAGCACCACCCCCACTACAACCACCACCGCCCCTACTACTACCACCCCCACTACCACCACCACTACTCCCCCCCCCACCGCCCCTACCACTACCACCACCACCCCCACTACCACCACCACCGCCCCTACTACTACCACCCCCACTACCACCACCACTACCCCCCCACCGCCCCTACCACTACCACCACCACCCCCACTACCACCACCGCCACGTCCAAGCGAGCCGGACCAGTCGACCCACCAGTGGCTCGCTCGGCGCCTTGTCGCGCGACAGCCTCGCGGTTGCAATCCAACAGGCCGCCCCGGTCATTACCGCCGTGCGTTTTCGCCGTAGCGGTAGCGACGCCGTACTTCCGTTTGTTCGTCCGCGTCACGGCGCTGCATGAGTGACGGGTGTAAAACTGTTTCACTCTTTTTTTTGTGGTGAGATCAAAAACAAAATTCGCAACGCAAATTCGCTGAACTCAGATCCCCCGCCAGCTCGCGCGCTCTCAGCGACAGCAGCAGAAATCGTCACGTCCGGTCAGTGCCCGCGAGATACGCAGAGGGCAAGAGCCCTGAGAACGACAGAGCCGCCGCGGTGTCTAGGAGATGTTAACTACCTCGCCTGGTATGCAGGAGGTCGTGGGTTCGATCCCGACCCTGACGACGCCTGCTGCTGTATATTTGGAGTTTGTGTCTCTCTCTCTCTCATCATCATCATCACGGTGGCTATGAGATGTCAACTACCTCGCCTGGTATACAGGAGGTCGTGGGTTCGATCCGGACCCTGACGCCTGCTGCTGTATATTTGGAGTCTGCGTGTCTCTCTCTCCTGGTCCTACACTGTTTCCCCTCCACATTGAGACTCAACGTCACGCGTTCATAGACACGTGACGATGACGACGATAATGACGATGATGATGATAGGCCACTTCGTACAGCTCTCATTCGTGGTGTCCGGGTCGCTTCTGACAAAGAGCTACGTAGCTCAGTGGGCATTGCCTAGAAAAATACAAATATATATCTCCATCATTAGACCTCCTTTGTCAGTACCAAAATATAATAACAGGGTTTTTTCCCCTTTTTTCTGGCAACAAAACTGAAACCTTTTTTACAAGGATTCATGTCTGCATTAACCACAATACCTGCAGTCAAAATGCAAACAAAAAACATACTATGATAATATGATGCACTGTCCTTGAAACTGATTGGTCTACACCAAGGGACGGCTTTCTTTTGAGCCTCGACCCAATTGGTGCTCGACCAGATGACGCCAAAAGGCGTACTTTTGGTACTTTTAGTACGTTTGAGCCACTCTGTCTACAGGAAAGCTACCCATACGAATGCTTATCTGAAACCGGATTCCCACCACCATCCATCACAGAGGAATTCTCTCATCAAGACTCTGTACCATAGAGCCCAATGCATATCCGACCAGGAACACATAGGCAGTGAACTCAAGCACGTACACCAAGCTCTTAAGGCTAATTGTTACTCCGACTATACAATCCGCAAAGCTATCACTCAAACCATGAAGAAGGACCCTCTTGAGGATAATTTCAAAACCATCACTTTACTATACATTGCAGGGATCACAAAAAAATCTCCAAAATCTTGAATAAACACAAGATCCAGGTCCGTTTCAACACATTACATAAAATCCGTGATCTGGTTCCGTCTGTAAAAGATGTGATTCCGGACATACAGTACCCTGGTGTCTACAAACTAAGTTGCCTCTGTGGTAGTAGTTACATTGGAGAAACCAAACGCCATGTCTCGGACCGCATTCGTGAACACAAAGCAGACCTTAAACACGGTAGGACCAACACCTCGGCCGTGGCAGATCATTGTTATAATTCAGTAGGTTCACATGACATTGACTTTTACAAGACAGAGGTTCTTTGTAAGCCATCTGGCTACCATGAGAGATTCGTTCATGAGGCTATCCACCATATACAAGCACAGAGACAATTTCAACCGAGAAGATGGATTCTGGCTTAGCAATCATTGGAAGGATTTGATAAACCATTTCAGTTCTTAATTGATTGTTCACGCTTACGGTGGCTTTCAGACAGCATACATTAATTTTTCGTCTCCCCCCTCCTCTTATCAGAACATAGATGGACTCGTCCTTCTAAATAAACTGCCAAATCGCTGAGCGTGGCGCTGACGTTTTTTTAAATAAATAAATACACCGTTTAAAAATAAATAAATTAATGCAAACCGCCACTTCTTTGAAATGTTTCTTTGCCGTTGGTTTTTTCACACCTGATGACGACCGTTTGTGTTATGGTCGAAACGTCGTGAGAATTTTTTATTGTTTTTATATATAATTTATTATTTTTTATTGTTTCCCTTCAACGTGACTTTACCCGAAAGAGCTAAAAATATATATAGTTTCGAGTTTTAGTTTTATTGGGGGTTGGAGGTTGGGGGTTGGGGGGGGGGGGTCACAAGACATTCGCAATCACCCCAGGTACATTAAGCACGTGTCGCGACCACCATCGCTTTGACCCTGCCCGCACGAAGTAAAACAACAGCAACAACAACAACAAGAACAACACGAACAACAACAACAAAAGGAAACGTCATAACGTGACGCCTTGCGTAGCTTTGGGGAGGGGGTCGCGGTTACCGGAATGATTTCTTGGCGGCGGAAGAAGGCGTCCAAATCCGCCAAGGGGCTCCTACGGAGTCGCCGTGCAGACGGAACGACAGACAGAACGGAATCCGCACGTTGTTGTGACACCCCAAGAACAGATGAACAATGGCTCGCGTCAAAATGTCGCGTCGTTTTGACCACCCAACCCTTACCCGCGTCACCCTTTCACGAGGAGCGGCGTTTTCACGAATCGGAATCTTTATTTACGAGCGGAGAAATCCGATGAGAGGCCCGTGCATAAATGACGTCACGCGATTTTGGACGATTTTTGACCCACCCCCCCTTCTCTCGTCACACGACGTCACAAAAAGTCAGACCCCCCCCCCTCGAATATGACGTCACAAAGCTCTGCCCCCCCCCCGCCCCCCCAAAAAAATAAAAAAATCTTCAAATCGCTTTAAACTATTGTCATTGTAGTTGCGTGTTTAATGTGGTGCTGCACTCTGATGTCGTAGGAGAAAACATTTATTAAAAACATCTCTTTCATATTCTTAGTTTTTTTAAATATATTTTATTATTTTGTTGTTTCTCTTCAACGTGACTTTACCGAAAAAACTAAGAATATGAATTACTGCAGTCACGAAAGCTTTAAATCAAAACATCTCGTTCATTAAGCAGAACGTGTTGTCTATATTTATTTAAAGTTGCGCATTTTTTACGTGACGTGACGTCACATTTCTCAATCCCCCCCCCCCGTCACACATCGTCACGAATGTCTGACCTCTCCCCCCGCTCCCCCTAGGTGCGTGACGTCATTTATGGACGGCCCCTTAGCTATGAAGCTCTTTCCTTTTTTTTCACTACGCTCTGGCCTGATCCGCAATTCACCAATTCTCTCTGATCACGGGCGGAGCCAGGATTTAGACTTTGGGGTGGGGCTGACTTCAACACTCTGAGATATCTCAGTGTGTTCATGTTTGCCAATGGGCGCCACAAATGTATTTAAAACACATTTTTATTGGATTTGAACGCGGAGTTTATTAATAGGTCGGAGCCGCTGACGTGGCTAATAATAAGTTCGATAAGTTCGAAAGGCTGCCGTTCAAGCAGCCTGTAGAGCAGCACACAAGGTGGCAGCCTGCAGGGCAGTACAAGGTGGTAGCCTGCAGGGCAGCACACAAGGTGGCAGCCTGCAGGGCAGCACAAGGTGACATCACAAGGTGACATCACAAGGTGACATCACAAGGTGGCAGCCTGCAGGGCAGCACAAGGTGACATCACAAGGTGACATCACAAGGTGACAGCACAAGGTGGCAGCCTGCAGGGCAGCACGAGGTGACAGCCTGCAGGGCAGCACAAGGTGACATCACAAGGTGACATCACAAGGTGACATCACAAGGTGACATCACAAGGTGACATCACAAGGTGGCAACCTGCAGGGCAGCACAAGGTGACATCACAAGGTGACATCACAAGGTGACAGCACAAGGTGGCAGCCTGCAGGGCAGCACGAGGTGACAGCCTGCAGGGCAGCACAAGGTGACATCACAAGGTGACATCACAAGGTGACATCACAAGGTGACATCACAAGGTGACATCACAAGGTGGCAGCCTGCAGGGCAGCACAAGGTGACATCACAAGGTGACATCACAAGGTGACATCACAAGGTGGCAGCCTGCAGGGCAGCACAAGGTGACATCACAAGGTGACATCACAAGGTGACAGCACAAGGTGGCAGCCTGCAGGGCAGCACGAGGTGACAGCCTGCAGGGCAGCACAAGGTGACATCACAAGGTGACATCACAAGGTGACATCACAAGGTGACATCACAAGGTGACATCACAAGGTGGCAGCCTGCAGGGCAGCACAAGGTGACATCACAAGGTGACATCACAAGGTGACAGCACAAGGTGGCAGCCTGCAGGGCAGCACGAGGTGACAGCCTGCAGGGCAGCACAAGGTGACATCACAAGGTGACATCACAAGGTGACATCACAAGGTGACATCACAAGGTGACATCACAAGGTGGCAACCTGCAGGGCAGCACAAGGTGACATCACAAGGTGACATCACAAGGTGACAGCACAAGGTGGCAGCCTGCAGGGCAGCACGAGGTGACAGCCTGCAGGGCAGCACAAGGTGACATCACAAGGTGACATCACAAGGTGACAGCACAAGGTGGCAGCCTGCAGGGCAGCACGAGGTGACAGCCTGCAGGGCAGCACAAGGTGACATCACAAGGTGACATCACAAGGTGACATCACAAGGTGACATCACAAGGTGACATCACAAGGTGGCAACCTGCAGGGCAGCACAAGGTGACATCACAAGGTGACATCACAAGGTGACAGCACAAGGTGGCAGCCTGCAGGGCAGCACGAGGTGACAGCCTGCAGGGCAGCACAAGGTGACATCACAAGGTGACATCACAAGGTGACAGCACAAGGTGGCAGCCTGCAGGGCAGCACGAGGTGACAGCCTGCAGGGCAGCACAAGGTGACATCACAAGGTGACATCACAAGGTGACATCACAAGGTGGCAGCCTGCAGCATTTTGCAGCAGCCGGATATCCGGTTATCCCGATTACCGATTTTCCAGCCCCCCCCCCCCCCCCCCCGTGGTTCCGCCCCTGTCGCGGATAAATCAATAAATGAATCGTGAAAACAAAAAAAAACTATTTGGCACGGAGCTTAACATCGCTCGCAACCGAATATCGCCTACTTGCTGACGTCACGAAGCGGCAGACGTGTCATTGGCCCCGCCCCCTGGCCCTGCTTGGCTCCTGAGCCAGACGGAAGGGCGAGATGTTCACTCCCTCGCCTGATATGGAGGAGGTCGTGGGTTCGATCCCAACCCTGACGCGTGCTGATGTATATTTGGAGTTTGCGTGTCTCTCTCATAATCATCATCACGGTGGCTGGGAGATGTTAACTACCTCGCCTGGTGTACAGGAGGTCGTGTGGTTCGATCCCGACCCTGACGCCTGCTGCTGTATATTTGCAGTTTGCGTGTCTCTCTCTCTCTCAACATCATCACGGTGGCTAGGAGATGTTAACTACCTCGCCTGGTATACAGGAAATCGTGGGTTCCAACCCGACCCTGACGCCTGCTGATGTATATTTGGAGTTTGCGTGTCTCTCACTCTCTCTCTCCCCGTGGTCGCGTGGATTTTTCTCCGGGTCCTACTGTTTTCCTCCCCTCTACATTTAGAATCAACGTGAGTTCAGTGTATTTGACTGATATAAATTCCCCCCTGATGATAAGCCACTTCGTTGAGCTATCATCTGCAGTGGCCAGATCACTTCTGAAGGCGAGCTCCATACCAGCTCAGTGCGCCTTACCTTGCAAAATAAAAATAAATAAAAAGCCCTAGGATCAAATTGGGTAAATTGAAAACTGTGGATTGGTGGTGCTGCGGTTAGCACTGCACTGCGCTATGGATGCTTAAATATCATTGTTTTTTTTATTTAAAGCTTTCGTGACTGCAGTAATTCATATTCTTAGTTTTTTCGGTAAAGTCACGTTGAAGAGAAACAACAAAATAACAAAATATATATAAAACAATAAAAAATTCTCACGACGTTTCGACCATAACTCAAACGGTCGTCTTCAGGTGTGTTGGTTCGCATAAATTTATTTTTTAAAAAATTAAAAATAAATTTTTTTAAAAAATTAAAAATTAATTTATTTATAAATAAATGCGCCGTTTAAAAATAAATGTATGCGAACCAACACACCTAAAGACGACCGTTTGTGTTATGGTCGAAACGTCGTGAGAATTTTTTATTGTTTTATATATATTTTATTATTTTATTGTTTCCCTTAAACGTGACTTTACCGAAAAAACTAAGAATATCATTGTTTTTGTTTTTTTATGGGGAGGAGGTGGGGCGGAGGGGAGTTGACATTTACTCTTTCACAATAATGAACACGTTTAAAAGTTAGGTTATTACTGATTCTTCATGTGGGGTGTCAACCCACAGCGTTGTGTGCCCCAGCCATCACTGGACAGTAACACATCTGGATTGTAGGATGAACACACGCAAATATACATATATATGTATATTCTAATTAATCTTATTCTTGGTTCTTTCGGTAAAGTCACGTAGAAGGGAAACAATACAATAATAAAAATATTAAACAATTTCCCTTCTACGTGACTTTACACCACTGTTATATTCTTGGTTCTTTCGGTAGTCACGTAGAAGGGAAACAATAAAATAATAAAAATATGAAACAATTTCCCTTCTACGTGACTTTACACCACTGTTATATTCTTGGTTCTTTCGGTAAAGTCACGTAGAAGGGAAACAATAAAATAATAAAAATATAAAACAATTTCCCTTCTACGTGACTTTACACCACTCTTATATTCTTGGTTATTTCGGTAAAGTCACGTAGAAGGAAAACAATAAAATAATACAAATATAAAACATATTTTTTTACTATTTTATTGCTTCCCTTCTACGTATATTTTTATTATTTTATTGTTTCCCTTCTACGTGACTTTACCGAAAGAACCAAGAATATGAATCCCTGCAGGCTTTCGCGACCAATATCATCCATAAAAGAGGTTTTTGGGTTAGATCGTGTAAACATATAAATGTTGTGTCATTAAAACCAGCCACCACCCGACACAGCCAGCTAGTAAGGGTCGTCACGTAAACAGAACGTGGCCAATTCTTCACTAGTACAGCACCAGTGTATAGTGTAGTGTATAGTGTAGTGTATAGTAGTGTATAGTGTAGTGTATAGGGTATAGTGTAGTGTATAGGGTATAGTGTAGTGTATAGTGTAGTGTATAGTGTAGTGTAGTGTATAGTGTAGTGTAGTGTATAGTGTAGTGTATAGTAGTGTATAGTGTAGTGTATAGGGTATAGTGTAGTGTATAGTGTAGTGTATAGTGTATAGTAGTGTAGTGTATAGTGTGGTGTAGTGTATAGTGTAGTGTATAGTGTAGTGTATAGTAGTGTATAGTGTAGTGTATAGGGTATAGTGTAGTGTATAGTGTAGTGTATAGTAGTGTATAGTGTAGTGTATAGTGTAGTATATAGTGTAGTGTATAGTGTAGTGTATATTGTAGTGTATAGTAGTGTAGTGTATAGTAGTGTAGTGTATAGTGTAGTGTATAGTGTAGTGTATAGTAGTATAGTGTATAGTAGTGTATAGTAGTGTAGTGTATAGTAGTGTAGTGTATAGTAGTGTAGTGTATAGTGTAGTGTATAGTAGTATAGTGTATAGTAGTGTAGTGTACAGTTGTGCAGTGTATAGTAGTGTAGTGTATAGTGTAATGTATAGTGTAGTAAATTAGTACAGCACGCCGGTGTGTTGGAGAGCCAAGCCACAACATTTACAAATCTGAGTACGACGTTTCGCCAGTAATCACAACCAGCTTCATCAGGGGACAGACAGATTTGTGGAGAAGTCTTTCTGTTCCATTCCTTATAGAGAGGCGTAGATGTGGTGACCACGCTCCTGCGCTCTTGCTGTGCTAGTGACGAATTGGCCACGTTCTGTTTACGTGACAAACCCTTACTAGTTGGCCGTGTCGGGTTGGTGGCGTTTTAACGACACAGCATTTATACATTTACGCGATATAATAAACCCTCAATTAGGGATCTAATTGATGATTTTAATTTAAAAGTAAAACATCCACCGACCAATCCGGCCACGAGAGCTGGCGGTGACAGGCCGCTTAAACATTCATGGCCGCAAGTAAAATTATTTAAACGCCACACAAATGGCCTTCGTGTTTAATTTATTTAGACGAGAATGGTGGAGTGGTGGTGTATGGGAGCGGGGGGGGGGGGGTGCAGAGGTGGAGGGGCGGAGGAGGGAGTTTGGGGGGGGGGGGGTGGGTGGGTCAGGGATGAATCAACCCAGACACCGCCCTCGCAACTTCCAAACAAGAACGCTAAGGTCGGAGCAGATTTTAACGATTTCCATCGCGTTCCCGCGGGGGCAACATTCGCTGCGCGCTGTCAAGAATGTGCCACACTTCACACTGACTGCCCTTGGCCAGTGTAACATCTGGGCATCGGTCAGCCTTTTTTTGCTAAGCAATCACCCCCCCACCCCACCGCCACCTCGTGTGGCTCAGCGGTAGAGCCAGCGGCTGAATGAAAGCTGCCGAGAGTTCAAATCTTGGTCGTGGGTTTTGTTTGACTTAGCCCATCACACCGGCACCTCGCGAAGGTCCGGTAAAGGCCGCTTGTGTTGTGGCCGACACGTCGTGAGAATATTATTGTGTTATTTTATTTTATCAATTTATTGTTTACTATTTGTATTATTTTATTGTTTCCCTTCAACGTGACTTTACCGAAAGAACCAAGACTATAATAGTGGTGTAAAGTCACCACGTAGAAGGGAAATTGTTTTATATTTTTATTATTTTATTGTTTCCCTTCTACATGGTGACTTTACCGAAAGAACCAAGAATATAACAGTGGTGTAAAGTCACGTAGAAGGGAAATTGTTTTATATTTTTATTATTTTATTGTTTCCCTTCTACGTGGTGACTTTACCGAAAGAACCAAGAATATAACAGTGGTGTAAAGTCACGTAGAAGGGAATTTTTTTTATATTTTTTTATTATTTTATTGTTTCCCTTCAACGTGACTTTACCGAAAGCACCAAGAATATGAATCACCGCAGTCACGAAAGCTTTAAATCAAAACAAAAACATTAAATTCCGTATGAATCTTTCCCGCGGCCCAATTGTTTCCGGCAAGATTAAAAAAAAACAAGGGGAAATGTTTCATTTGCGCGGCGAACATGACGGTGTCGTATTGTGTTCATTTATTGCCATGTAAATAAATAAAACAAAAATCGCGCGTTCGGGGGGCTACGCGTCTCCGAGTTGGAAGGCGTCCCTTCGAATCGTACGCGGAACGGAATGGCCGAGAGGAAACGCGGTGTGAGATGCAATCTCGTGTCGCACATCGTTCCAGAAACGTTTTTGGGTAAAGTGTTTCCACCCCTTCGCTCCTCCTCCTCATCCTCCCGTTCACCGCCCCATAACTCTCTTCCTTTTGCAATTTCGCGCGGAGAGATTTGAAAAGCAGCTCCTGTTGCTGCAGCTCGGATTCGTTGTGGTGCGGGGGTGGGGGGGCATCATGTGGGGGGGGGGGTGATGGTGAGGGTAGTCATGGTGAGGGTTGTCATGGTGAGGGTAGTCATGGTGAGGGTTGTCATGGTGAGGGTAGTCATGGTGAGGGTTGTCATGGTGAGGGTAGTCATGGTGAGGGTTGTCATGGTGAGGGTTGTCATGGTGAGGGTTGTCATGGTGAGAGTTGTCATGGTGAGGGTTGTCATGGTGAGAGTTGTCATGGTGAGGGTTGTCATGGTGAGGGTAGTCATGGTGAGGGTAGTCATGGTGAGGGTTGTCATGGTGAGGGTTGTCATGGTGAGGGTTGTCATGGTGAGGGTAGTCATGGTGAGGGTAGTCATGGTGAGGGTCGTCATGGTGAGGGTTGTCATGGTGAGGGTCGTCATGGTGAGGGTCGTCATGGTGAGGGTAGTCATGGTGAGGGTTGTCATGGTGAGGGTTGTCATGGTGAGGGTAGTCATGGTGAGGGTTGTCATGGTGAGGGTAGTCATGGTGAGGGTTGTCATGGTGAGGGTAGTCATGGTGAGGGTTGTCATGGTGAGGGTAGTCATGGTGAGGGTAGTCATGGTGAGGGTTGTCATGGTGAGGGTAGTCATGGTGAGGGTTGTCATGGTGAGGGTAGTCATGGTGAGGGTTGTCATGGTGAGGGTTGTCATGGTGAGGGTTGTCATGGTGAGGGTTGTCATGGTGAGGGTAGTCATGGTGAGGGTTGTCATGGTGAGGGTAGTCATGGTGAGGGTAGTCATGGTGAGGGTTGTCATGGTGAGGGTAGTCATGGTGAGGGTTGTCATGGTGAGGGTAGTCATGGTGAGGGTTGTCATGGTGAGGGTCGTCATGGTGAGGGTTGTCATGGTGAGGGTTGTCATGGTGAGGGTGGTCATGGTGAGGGTAGTCATGGTGAGGGTTGTCATGGTGAGGGTTGTCATGGTGAGGGTTGTCATGGTGAGGGTCGTCATGGTGAGGGTAGTCATGGTGAGGGTAGTCATGGTGAGGGTTGTCATGGTGAGGGTTGTCATGGTGAGGGTCGTCATGGTGAGGGTAGTCATGGTGAGGGTAGTCATGGTGAGGGTAGTCATGGTGAGGGTTGTCATGGTGAGGGTAGTCATGGTGAGGGTTGTCATGGTGAGGGTCGTCATGGTGGGGGTCGTCATGGTGAGGGTTGTCATGGTGAGGGTTGTCATGGTGAGGGTTGTCATGGTGAGGGTCGTCATGGTGAGGGTAGTCATGGTGAGGGTTGTCATGGTGAGGGTAGTCATGGTGAGGGTTGTCATGGTGAGGGTTGTCATGGTGAGGGTTGTCATGGTGAGGGTCGTCATGGTGAGGGTTGTCATGGTGAGGGTTGTCATGGTGAGGGTTGTCATGGTGAGGGTAGTCATGGTGAGGGTCGTCATGGTGAGGGTAGTCATGGAGAGGGTTGTCATGGTGAGGGTTGTCATGGTGAGGGTAGTCATGGTGAGGGTTGTCATGGTGAAGGTAGTCATGGAGAGGGTAGTCATGGTGAGGGTTGTCATGGTGAGGGTCGTCATGGTGAGGGTTGTCATGGTGAGGGTTGTCATGGTCAGGGTAGTCATGGAGAGGGTAGTCATGGTGAGGGTCGTCATGGTGAGGGTTGTCATGGTGAGGGTAGTCATGGTGAGGGTTGTCATGGTGAGGGTTGTCATGGTGAGGGTCGTCATGGTGAGGGTTGTCATGGTGAGGGTCGTCATGGTGAGGGTTGTCATGGTGAAGGTAGTCATGGAGAGGGTAGTCATGGTGAGGGTTGTCATGGTGAGGGTCGTCATGGTGAGGGTTGTCATGGTGAGGGTTGTCATGGTCAGGGTAGTCATGGAGAGGGTAGTCATGGTGAGGGTCGTCATGGTGAGGGTTGTCATGGTGAGGGTAGTCATGGTGAGGGTTGTCATGGTGAGGGTTGTCATGGTGAGGGTCGTCATGGTGAGGGTTGTCATGGTGAGGGTCGTCATGGTGAGGGTAGTCATGGTGAGGGTTGTCATGGTGAGGGTTGTCATGGTGAAGGTAGTCATGGTGAGGGTTGTCATGGTAAGGGTTGTCATGGTGAGGGTTGTCATGGTGAGAGTTGTCATGGTGAGGGTCGTCATGGCCCCTCCAACAGCGTCCGCGTCTCCGGTCGACGTTGCGCGATCGCTCGCCAAACCAAGTCCGACGTTTCGCTCCCGCGTGCCGCTGCGAGACTTCTTCGCTACAAATCCCACCCCCGCCCGCATCCCGCGGTGGCGGAACGTCGGGCAGACACCGCGGCCGGACAACAAACCGAGCACAAAATGAGGCAGAGCTCAGAAAATCTCCCCCACCCCTCCCCCTATCCCAGTTGCTTCGCCTGCCACCACGGGAGATCGAATCACAACGGCTGGGCTCTGGCGTCAATACCGCAAATGCCTTCATCCGTGACACAAACAGCGCTTTGGAAGCTGCACGAACAGCAGCAGCAGCAGTAGCAGCAACAGCAGTTGCAGTATCAGAAGAAGTAGCAGTAGCAGCAACAGCAGCAGTAGCAGCAGCAACAGCAGTAGCAGCAGCAGTATCAGCAGGAGCAGCATCAGCAGCAGCAACAGCTGTAGCAGCAGCATCACCAGCAGTAGCACGCATCAGTAGCAGCAGCAGTAGTAACAGCGTTGCCTGCAGTAGCAAGCAGCAGTAGCAGCAGTAGCAGCAGCAGTAACAGCATCGCCTGCAGTAGAACGCAGCAGCAGCAGCAATAACAGTGTTACCTGCAGCATAACGCAGCAGTAGCAGCAGCAGTAACAGCAGCAGCAGTAGCAGCAGCAGTAACAGCAGCAGTAGCAGCATCGCCTGCAGTAGCAAGCAGCAGAAGCAGTAACAGCATCACCTGCAGTAGCACGCAGCAGTAGCAGCAGCAGTAGTAACAGCGTTGCCTGCAGTAGCAAGCAGCAGTAGCAGCAGCAGTAGCAGCATCGCCTGCAGTAGAACGCAGCAGCAGCAGCAGTAACAGTGTTACCTGCAGCATAACGCAGCAGTAGCAGCAGCAGTAACAGCAGCAGCAGCAGTAACAGCATCGCCTGCAGTAGCAAGCAGCAGTAACAGCAGTAGCAGCAGCAGTAGCAGGCAGCATCAGTACAGCAGCAGTATCAGCTGCAGCAGGCAGTAGCAGCAACATCAGTCGCAGCAGAAGCATCATCATCAGCAGCAGCATCTGGGAGCTGTTGACTATTTATAACCTCATTCATGCTTCTTTGAACACAAATAAATGGAACTGAAGTTGTTGTTGTTGTTGTTCTTTTCTTCAGAATTTGATTTTCTGTATTCATACCGAGCCGAGAGAGGGGACACGTGTAGGGTGAAGCAGATCCATTAATGTTGAACAGAGCCCGCTGCAGGTGCAGCAAGGGCGACCTTTGAACAGAAACAGAGAATTCACTTCATTAATCCGTGGCATCATTGTGTGAGTTAATTGCTGCTGCTGCTGCTGCTGGGTAATTGATTTAAACTGAAAACTGTGTGATGAGCCTATGGCTCTCTGTGTGAGCCTATGGGTCTCTGTGTGATTCTATGGGTCTCTGTGTGAGTCTATGGGTCTCTGTGTGAGTCTATGGGTCTCTGTGTGAGTCTACGGGTCTGTGTGTGAGTTTGTGTCTCTGTGTGAGCCTATGGGTCTCTGTGTGAGTCTATGGGTCTCTGTGTGAGTCGATGGGTCTCTGTGTGAGTCTACGGGTCTGTGTGTGAGTTTGTGTCTCTGTGTGAGCCTATGGCTCTCTGTGTGAGTCTATGGGTCTCTGTGTGAGTCTATGTGGGTCTCTGTGTGGTGAGTCTATGGGTGTCTGTGCGAGTCTATGGGTCTCTGAGTGAGTCTGTGTGGCTCTCTGTGTGAGTCTATGGGTCTCTGTGTGAGTCTATGTGTCTCTGTGTGGTGAGTCTATGGGTCTCTGTGTGAGTCTATGGGTCTCTGTGTGAGTCTATGTGGGTCTCTGTGTGGTGAGACTGTGGGTGTCTGTGCGAGTCTATGGGTCTCTGAGTGAGTCTGTGTGGCTCTCTGTGTGAGTCTATGGGTCTCTGTGTGAGTCTATGTGTCTCTGTGTGGTGAGTCTATGGGTCTCTGTGTGAGTCTATGGGTCTCTGTTTGAGTCTATGGGTCTTTGTGTGCGTCTGTGTGGGTCTCTGTGTGAGTCTATGGGTCTCTGTGATGAGCCTATGGCACTCTGTGTGAGTCTATGGCTCTCTGTGTGAGTCTGTGTGGGTCTCTGTGTGGTGAGTCTATGGGTCTCTGTGTGAGTCTATGGGTCTCTGTGTGAGTCCATGTGTCTCTGTGTGAGTCTGTGGCTCTCTGTGTGAGTCTATGGGTCTCTGTGTGAGTATATGGCTCTCTGTGTGAGTGTATGGCTCTCTGTGTGAGTCTGTGTGGGTCTCTGTGTGAGTCTATGGCTCTCTGTGTGAGTCTATGGCTCTGTGTGAGTCTATGTGTCTCTGTGTGAGTCTATGGGTCTCTGAGTGAGTCTATGTGGGTCTCTGTGTGGTGAGTCTATGGGTCTCTGTGTGAGTCTATGGGTCTCTGAGTGAGTCTGTGTGGCTCTCTGTGTGAGTCTATGGGTCTCTGTGTGAGTCTATGGGTCTCTATGTGAGTCTGTGTGGGTCTCTGTGTGGTGAGTCTATGGGGCTCTGTGTGAGTCTACGGGTCTGTGTGTGAGTTTATGGGTCTCTGTGTGAGTCTATGGGTCTCTGAGTGAGTCTGTGTGGTTCTCTGTGTGAGTCTATGGGCCTCTGTGTGAGTCTATGTGTCTCTGTGTGAGTCTATGGGTCTCTGAGTGAGTCTACGGGTCTGTGTGTGAGTCTATAGGTCTCTTTGTGAGTCTACGGGTCTGTGTGTGAGTCTATAGGTCTCTGTGTGAGTCTATGGATCTCCAAGTGAGTCTGTGTGGCTCTCTGTGTGAGTCTATGGGTCTCTGTGTGAGTCTATGTGTCTCTGTGTGAGTCTATGGGTCTCTGAGTGAGTCTGTGTGGGTCTCTGTGTGGTGAGTCTTTTGGTCTCTGTGTGAGTCTATGGCTCTCTGTGTGAGTCCATAAGTCTACGGTTGCTAAAGAAGTCCAACATACACACGTACAAAACCACTCTACACTACACACTACACCACTACACATTTGAATGCGATTTTTTTATTTTTGTTTTTACCATATGTACAGGAGTGGTATGGGGACGTGACGTCATGCGCGCTGTGAGGTGCGCTGACGTCATGTAACCTGGGGGTTCGTTGTGGGAGCCCGGGATGGAGAGCGGTTTGAAGGAGACAGCCAGGATTGGAGCTCTGGGAGTCTGGAGAGAAGGCGGCGTTGGCTGAACCCCCGATCCGACTCGAGTGAGAGAGAGAGAAAGAGAGAGCCCAAGAGATAGCCGAGGCAAGGGACAGACAGAGGCGAGGGTCCACGTGAAGGACCGAGTGTAGGGCACCTACGCTCTGGTGGAAGTTGACACCAACCCTTGTCAATAAACCGGCGCGAGACCTTACCTGAAGACCTGCCCCAGCGTCGTCATTTGCAACACAACACATATTTTGAAACCGCAATGAATCTCGAAGATGCCACGTGACATAGCCCTTGAACTTTGCGGGGGGGCGGGGGGTCAAGTGGGCAGGGTGGGGAGGTCGATGAGAATAGGCCCCGCCCCTTGGACCCCCCAAACCGCCCCGCCCCCCCCCCCCCTGTGGGATCGTTCTTCCACCTGGGGCTGCTTCGGCATCGGCCGCTCGAAGCAGCGAACGGGAGCGTCGCTCGGTCACGCCCGCTGAGTGGTGCTGAGTGGGTTGTGAAGACGTGAGCGGGGATCCCAGAGTCTCTGTCTCAGACATCACACAGACACACACACAGACACACACACAGACACACACCGCACACACAGACACACACCACACACACCACACACCACACACACCACACACACCACACACATCGCACACCACACATACCACACACACAGACACACACCACACACACACACCACACACACACAGACACACCCCACACACACACCACACACAGACACACCCCACACACACACCACACACAGACACACACACAGACACACACCCACACACACAGACACACACCGCACACACACACAGACACACCACACACACACAGACACACACCACGCACACACAGACATACACCACACACACCACACACCACACACACCACACACACCACACACATCGCACACCACACATACCACACACACACACCACGCACACACACACAGACACACCACACACACAGACACACACCACACACACACCACACACAGACACACACACACAGACACACACCACGCACACACAGACACACACCACACACCACACACACCACACACACCACACACACACACCACACACAGATGCACACACAGACACACCCCGCACACACACCACACACACCACACACCACACACACCACACACATCGCACACCACACACACCACACACACCACACACACAGACACACACCACACACACACTCCACACACACCACACACACACCACACACAGACACACACACAGACACACACGCACACACACACAGACACACACCGCGCACATACACAGACACACCACACACACACACAGACACACACCACACACACACAGACACACACCGCGCACACACACCGACACACACCACAAACACACAGACACACACCACACACATCACACAGACACACACCACACACACAGACACACACCACACACACCATACACACACACCGCACACCACACACATCGCACACCACACACACCACACACACAGACACACACCACGCACACACAGACACACACCACAAACACACAGACACACACCGCACACACACACCACACACACACACCGCACACCACACACATCGCACACCACACACACCACACACACACAGACACACACCACGCACACACCAAATAACATAACATCACAACCGCCATTCGCCACTAAGTGGCAGTGACGTCACCACGACGCTTGTGCCAGGCCATGTGCACCTTGAGGCCACGTGAAGTGTCGAACGCCCGCTGGCAGGAGGTCACGGGGCAGACCCAGCAGGTGCCACGGGTCGACTGACTGAGATGACCAAGACGACTGGCTGATGCACCACCTGTGCTCCCTACTGTGCCAACCTGCTGTGCTTTAGCCACCCGGCGCTCCGCTTGTTGTTGTGAGCGTCGCTCCTCCGCCCTCCGTTGTTGTTGGAGGGCGACTGCCTCCAACTGCCCAGTAGCGTCCTTCACGAGCCTCCTCCACAGAGGCCGATCTTGACACCGCTGGTACCAGTCATCGGCAAGTCCACTCAGCTCCACGTCCTCCTGTACCACATCACTCCATCTCTTCTGTAGCCCGTGCCGCGCACCGTTTAGCCCCCTCGATCCTGCCGTGTTAAAAAGCTGTTTCGGCATGCGGTGGCTGGGCATGCGGACTACATGACCCAGCCATCGCAGCCTTGCTTGCCGGAGGTGCTCACCGATGGGACTTTGTCCAGATCACACACCCACACACCACACACACCCCCACACACACCCACACACACCCACACACACCCACACACCCCCACACACACACACACACACACCCACACACACCCACACACCCCCACACACACCCACACACACCCACACACACCCACACACACCCACACACCTCCACACACACCCACACACACCCACACACCTACACACACCCACACACCCACACACCCACACACACACCCACACACACCCACACACATCCACACACCCACACACACCCCCACACACACCCACACACACCCACACCCCCACACACCCACACACACACCCACACACACACACACCTACACACACCCACACACCCACACCCCCACACACCAACACACCCACACCCACACACCCACACACACACACCCACACACACACCCACACACACCCACACCCCCACACACCTACACACACCCACACACCCAAACACACACACCCACACACCCACACACACCCACACACACCTACACACCCCCACACACACCCCGACACACACCCACACACACCCACACACCACACACACCCCCACACACACCCCCACACACACCCCCACACACACCCACACACACCCACACACACCCACACACACACCCACACACACCCCCACACACACACCCACACCGCACGCCTGCGCCAGCCTGCGAAGCTGACCCGGGCAAGGTCAACGCCTCGCTCGCTGTGCCGCTCTGTTTGCCCAACTGTCTCATTTATAATTAAGAGATTTAATGTGTTCTGCCACCCACCACCACTACCACCCCCACCACCACCACCTCAAGCACCTCTACCATACACCAGCCGGCACTACCCCCCCCCCCCCCCACCACAACCATCCATCCCACCCCCCCCCAAACTACCCCCCAACATCGCCACCACTCCCCACCGCCACGACCGCAACATTATTGTAAATGTTGTAGTGGCTTTACTCTCCAACACACAGCAGTTGTGTTCTGAATTAGTATACTACACTATACACTACACTATACACTACACTATACACTGCACTATACACTACACCCATACACTACACGATACACTACACTATAATTGTAAATGTTGTAGTGGCTTTACTCTCCAACACACAGCAGTTGTGTTCTGAATTAGTATACTACACTATACACTACACTATACACTACACTATACACTACACTATATACTACACTATACACTACACTACTATACACTACACTATACACTACACTATACACTGCACTATATACTACACTATACACCACACTACTATACACTACACTATACCCTACACTATACTCTACAATATACACTGCACTATACACTACACTATACACTACACTATACAGTACAATATACACTTCACTATACACTACACTATACACTACACTATACACATCACTATACACTACAATATATACTACACAATATACAACATTATACACTACACTATACACTACACTATATGCTACACTATGCACTACGCTATGCACTACACTCTACACATCAATATACACTACACTATACACTACTCAATACACTATACACTACACTATGCACGACACTATACACTACACTATACACTACACTATAATTGTAAATGTTGCAGTGGCTTTACTCTCCAACACACAACCGTTGTGTTCTGAATTAGTATACTACACTATACACTACACTATACACTACACTATACTCTACAATATACACTGCACTATACACTACACTGTACACTACACTATACAATACAATACACGCTACAATAAATACTACACTATACACTACACTATACACTATACACTGCACTATACACTATACTCTACACTATACACTACACTATACACTACACACTGCACTATACACTACACTATACACTACATTATACACTACACTATACACTACACAATAATTGTAAATGTTGCAGTGGGTTTACTCTCCAACACACAACCGGTGTGTGCTGAATTAGCATACTATACTATACACTACACTATACACTACACTATATACTATACTATACTCTACAATATACAATGCACTATACACTACACTATACACTACACTATACTCTACAATATACACTACACTATACACTACACTATACACTACACTATACACTACAATATACACTACTATACACTACACTATACACTACACTATACACATCACTATACACTGCAATATATACTACACAATATAAAACACTATACACTGCACTATACACTACACTATATACGACACTATGCACTACTTTATACACTACACTCTACACATCAATATACACTACACTATACACTACTCAATACACTACACTATACACTACACTATACACGACACTATACACTATACACTACACTATAATCGTAAATGTTGTAGTGGGTTTACCCTCCAACACACAACCGGTGTGTGCTGAAATAGTATACTACACTATACACTACACTATACACTGCACTATACACTACAATATACACTATACTGTACACAGCACTACACACTACGCTACACTATACCCTAATATACACTACAATATACACTACACTATACTCTACACTATACACTACACTATACACTACACACTGCACTATACACTACAATATACACTACACTATACTCTACAATATACACTACACTATACACTACTATCCACTACACTATACAATATACTATAAACTACACTATACACTATAATGTACACTACACACTACACTATACACTACACCACACACTACACTATACTATACACTATACACGATCCTATACACTGCACAATACACTACACTATACACTATACATACACACTATACACTACACTATACACTACACTATACACTACACCATACACTGCACTATAATTTTAAATGTTGTAGTGGGTTTACTCTCTGACACAGAACCGGCGTGGTGCTGAACTGGTATACTACACTATACACTGCTATACACTACTATACACTACTGTACACTACAATATACTCTACACTATACACTACAATGTATACTACACTATACACTACATTAAACACTACACTATACACTACACACTACACTATACACTACACACTGCACTATACACTACACTATACACTACACTTTACACTACACTATACACTACAATATACACTTCACTATACACTACACTATACACTACACTATACACTACACAATAATTGTAAATGTTGCAGTGGGTTTACTCTCCACCACACAACCGGTCTGTGCTGAATCAGCATACTATACTATACACTACACTATACTCTACAATATACACTGCACTATACACTACACTATACACTACATTATACTCTACAATATACACTACACTATACACAACATTATATACTACACTTTACACTACTATACACTTCACTATACACTACACTATACACTACACACTGCACTATACACTACAATATACACTACACTATACTCTACAATATACACTACACTATACACTACTATCCACTACACTATACAATACACTATAAACTACACTATACACTATAATGTACACTACACACTACACTATACACTACACCACACACTACACTATACTATACACTATACACGATCCTATACACTGCACAATACACTACACTATACACTATACATACACACTATACACTACACTATACACTACACTATACAGTACACCATACACTGCACTATAATTTTAAATGTTGTAGTGGGTTTACTCTCTGACACAGAACCGGCGTGGTGCTGAACTAGTATACTACACTATACACTGCTATACACTACTATACTCTACAATATACACTGCACTATACACTACACTGTACACTACACTATACAATACAATAAACGCTACAATAAATACTACACTATACACTACACTATACACTATACACTGCACTATACACTATACTCTACACTATACACTACACTATACACTACACACTGCACTATACACTACACTATACACTACATTATACACTACACTATACACTACACAATAATTGTAAATGTTGCAGTGGGTTTACTCTCCAACACACAACCGGTGTGTGCTGAATTAGCATACTATACTATACACTACACTATACACTACACTATATACTATACTATACTCTACAATATACAATGCACTATACACTACACTATACACTACACTATACTCTACAATATACACTACACTATACACTACACTATACACTACACTATACACTACACTATACACTACAATATACACTACTATACACTACACTATACACTACACTATACACATCACTATACACTGCAATATATACTACACAATATAAAACACTATACACTGCACTATACACTACACTATATACGACACTATGCACTACTTTATACACTACACTCTACACATCAATATACACTACACTATACACTACTCAATACACTACACTATACACTACACTATACACGACACTATACACTATACACTACACTATAATCGTAAATGTTGTAGTGGGTTTACCCTCCAACACACAACCGGTGTGTGCTGAAATAGTATACTACACTATACACTACACTATACACTGCACTATACACTACAATATACACTATACTGTACACAGCACTACACACTACGCTACACTATACCCTAATATACACTACAATATACACTACACTATACTCTACACTATACACTACACTATACACTACACACTGCACTATACACTACAATATACACTACACTATACTCTACAATATACACTACACTATACACTACTATCCACTACACTATACAATATACTATAAACTACACTATACACTATAATGTACACTACACACTACACTATACACTACACCACACACTACACTATACTATACACTATACACGATCCTATACACTGCACAATACACTACACTATACACTATACATACACACTATACACTACACTATACACTACACTATACACTACACCATACACTGCACTATAATTTTAAATGTTGTAGTGGGTTTACTCTCTGACACAGAACCGGCGTGGTGCTGAACTGGTATACTACACTATACACTGCTATACACTACTATACACTACTGTACACTACAATATACTCTACACTATACACTACAATGTATACTACACTATACACTACATTAAACACTACACTATACACTACACACTACACTATACACTACACACTGCACTATACACTACACTATACACTACACTTTACACTACACTATACACTACAATATACACTTCACTATACACTACACTATACACTACACTATACACTACACAATAATTGTAAATGTTGCAGTGGGTTTACTCTCCACCACACAACCGGTCTGTGCTGAATCAGCATACTATACTATACACTACACTATACTCTACAATATACACTGCACTATACACTACACTATACACTACATTATACTCTACAATATACACTACACTATACACAACATTATATACTACACTTTACACTACTATACACTTCACTATACACTACACTATACACTACACACTGCACTATACACTACAATATACACTACACTATACTCTACAATATACACTACACTATACACTACTATCCACTACACTATACAATACACTATAAACTACACTATACACTATAATGTACACTACACACTACACTATACACTACACCACACACTACACTATACTATACACTATACACGATCCTATACACTGCACAATACACTACACTATACACTATACATACACACTATACACTACACTATACACTACACTATACAGTACACCATACACTGCACTATAATTTTAAATGTTGTAGTGGGTTTACTCTCTGACACAGAACCGGCGTGGTGCTGAACTAGTATACTACACTATACACTGCTATACACTACTATACACTACTGTACACTACAATATACTCTACACTATACACTACAATGTATACTACACTATACACTACATTAAACACTACACTATACACTACACACTACACTATACACTACACACTGCACTATACACTACACTATACACTACACTTTACACTACACTATACACTACAATATACACTTCACTATACACTACACTATACACTACACTATACACTACACAATAATTGTAAATGTTGCAGTGGGTTTACTCTCCACCACACAACCGGTCTGTGCTGAATCAGCATACTATACTATACACTACACTATACTCTACAATATACACTGCACTATACACTACACTATACACTACATTATACTCTACAATATACACTACACTATACACAACATTATATACTACACTTTACACTACTATACACTTCACTATACACTACACTATACACATCACTATACACTACAATATATACTACACAATATACTACACTATACACTACACTATACACTACACTATATACTACACCATACACTACACTATGCACTACACTATACACATCACTATACACTACACTATACACTACTCAATGCACTACACTATACACTACACTATACACGACACTATACACTACACTGTACACTTCACTATACACTACACTATAATCGTAAATGTTGTAGTGGGTTTACTCTCTGACACACAACCGGTGTGTGCTGAACTAGTATGCTACACTATGCACTACTATACACTACTATACACTACTATACACACTCTCCACTATAAACTACAATGTATACTACACTATACACTACACTACACACTACACTATACACTACACACTACACTATACACTACACTATACACTACACTATAATTGTAAATGTTGTAGTGGGTTTACACACAACCGGTGTCGTGCTGAACTAGTATACTACACTATACACTACTATACACTACAATATACTCTACACTATATACTACACTGTAAACTACAATGTATACTACACTATCCACTACACTACACTATACACTACACTATACACTAAACTATACACTACACACTACACTATACACTACACTACACACTACACTACACTATACACTACACTATACACTAAACTATACACTATACACGATACAATACACTACACTATACACTACACTACACACTACACTATACACACTACACTATACACTACACTATACACTACACTATACACTAAACTATACACTATACACTACACTATACACTACACTATACACTACACACTACACTACACACTACACTATACACTACACTACACACTATACACTACACACTACACTACACACTACACTATACACTACACTACACACTACACTATACACTACACTACACACTACACTATACACTACACTATACACTACAATACACACTACACTACACACTACACTACACTATACACTACATTATACACTATACACTACACTATACACTACACTATACACTACAATATATACTACACTACACACTACACTATACACTACACTATACACTACAATACACACTACACTACACACTACACTACACACTACACTATACACTACATTATACACTACACTATACACTACACTATACACTACACTATACACTACAATATATACTACACTATACACTACACTATACACTACACTATAATCGTAAATGTCGTAGTGGGTTAACACACAACCGGCGTGGTGCTGACCTAGTAGCTGCTTGGTCACGTGCTGCTCACGTGCCAAACCTTTCCTGATCGTCCGTGTCGCGTGTTGGCGGCGGCTTTAACGACGCACGTTTTTAGGCGAAATATCAAAACAACAAAATAAACCCACACACACACACGGGACTTCCTTTTGAACATTGTGTCCTAGTTATTGCCAACGTGTCAAGGTGTGAGTGTGCGGTGAGACGAGGGTGGTGGGGGCATAGGAGGAGTAGGGGGTGGCCTTGCGTAATGAACGAGGTTGTAATTCACGGAAGGTGACCTTTTGTGAACTTCTCGTGATTAATTTGGGACTGGTCGTTGTTCCGGCCCATCTCGCAGACGCTCACACGCTACAGCCAGGCAAAGGCGTTCGCAGCTCACGAACGAGATCTCGACGAAGTTTCGCTCATCGTCGTGTGTAAATTGATAGCGGCGGGTCAAATCGTGCAAACTTGCGACGTTGATTCTGAACGTGGAGAGAGACAGAGAGAGAGAGTGAGTGAGAAAACCGGAGGAGCCGGAGAATAATGCACGCGAGCACGGGCAGAGGAAGAGACACGCACACTGCAAATGTACAGCAGCAGGCATCGTCAGGGTCGGGGATCGAACCCCACGACCTCCTGTATACCAGGCGAGGTAGTTAACATCTCCTAGCCACCGTGATGATGATGATGAGAGAGACACGCAAACTCCATATATACAGCAGCAGGCATCGTCAGGGTCGGGGATCGAACCCCACGACCTCCTGCACACCAGGCGAGGTAGTTAACATCTCCTAGCCACCGTGGATGCCACGCAGAGGGAAAAGATGATGGGGAGAGGGGAGAGGAGGAGGAAGAGGAGGAGGTGGTGCTGGTTGATGGGAAGGCAACTCACAAAGACGAAGAAGAATGAGGAGTGGGGTCAGGACGAGGAAAGAAGAGGAGGAGGCGGAGGGGGGAGGAGGGAGGGAGTAGGGAGGGAGGTAGGGAGGGAGGGAGGCAGTAGGGAGGGAGGGAGGGAGGGAGGGAGGGAGGGAGGGAGGGAGGGAGGGAGGGAGGGAGGGAGGGAGGGAGGGAGGGAGGGAGGGAGGGAGGGAGGGAGGGAGGGAGGGAGGGAGGGAGGGAGGAGAAGGAGGAGGCAACGCAGCTACAAAATAGAGGAGGGATGGAGGGAAGAGGATGAGGAGCGGAAAGAGGAGATGGTGGATGAGGAGGGAACTCACGGGAAAAACGACGGGGAGGACGAATGAGGAGCGGGATCGGGAGAAGAAATGAGGATGACGTGGAAGGGATGAGGTGGAGGAGGTGGTGGAGGTGGAGGGGGAGGAGGGGGAGGAGGGGGAGGAGAAGGGCGAGAAAAGGAAGCCGGTAGCGAGAGGTCCGAGCTGCCTCGTGATGAAGACCACTCACGACATGGAGCACCACTCACGACATGGAGCACCACTCACGACATGGAGCACCACTCACGACATGGAGCACCACTCGTGACGTGGAGCACCACTCACGACATGGAGCACCACTCGTGACGTGGAGCACCACTCACGACATGGAGCACCACTCGTGACGTGGAGCACCACTCACGACATGGAGCACCACTCACGACATGGAGCACCACTCATGACATGGAGCACCACTCACGACATGGAGCACCACTCGTGACGTGGAGCACCACTCACGACATGGAGCACCACTCACGACATGGAGCACCACTCATGACATGGAGCACCACTCACGACATGGAGCACCACTCACGACATGGAGCACCACTCACGACATGGAGCACCACTCACGACATGGAGCACCACTCATGACATGGAGCACCACTCACGACATGGAGCACCACTCACGACATGGAGCACCACTCGTGACGTGGAGCACCACTCACGACGTGGAGCACCACTCACGACATGGAGCACCACTCATGACATGGAGCACCACTCATGACATGGAGCACCACTCATGACATGGAGCACCACTCACGACATGGAGCACCACTCACGACATGGAGCACCACTCATGACATGGAGCACCACTCACGACATGGAGCACCACTCATGACATGGAGCACCACTCACGACGTGGAGCACCACTCACGACATGGAGCACCACTCACGACATGGAGCACCACTCACGACATGGAGCACCACTCATGACATGGAGCACCACTCACGACATGGAGCACCACTCACGACATGGAGCACCACTCATGACATGGAGCACCACTCACGACATGGAGCACCACTCATGACATGGAGCACCACTCACGACGTGGAGCACCACTCACGACATGGAGCACCACTCACGACATGGAGCACCACTCACGACATGGAGCACCACTCATGACATGGAGCACCACTCACGACATGGAGCACCACTCACGACATGGAGCACCACTCACGACATGGAGCACCACTCACGACGTGGAGCACCAAGCGGGCAAGGTGGGGGGGAGGGGTGGGGGCTCGTGCGTGGTTGGGTGGGTGGAGGACTCGGTAAGTGTGGGTGGGGGGGTGGGTGGGTGGGTGGGTGGGTTGGTGGGTTGGTGGGTGGGTGTATTGGTGGGTGGGTGGATTGGTGGGTGGGTAGGTTGGTGGGTGGGTTGGTGGGTTGGTGGGCGGCTGTCGTGATCGTGGTGGTGGTGGTGGTGGTGTTGTTGGTGGTGACCGGAATGGAATGTCCGGACAGTTCCCATCAGCAGCCCGGCGTGGTAAGAGGAGGACAGAGGCCGTGGATCGGCTCCTCGGTGCACAAGCACGTGGTCTGAATCGGAATCAGTTCTTCATCTGTGTGTGTCTGTGTGTCTGTGTGTATGTGTGTCTGTGTGTGTCTGTCTGTGTGTGTCTGTCTGTGTGCCGGACGGGCAACGTTGCCGTGGACAGTACTGTGGGGGGGGGAGGGCCAATTCCGATTGGACTTTCACCTCATGGCGTCTGTGTCCACCACAGTGGCTAAATGGGGGCTCTGCACGGGTGCGAGGAGCTGGTAACCCCTCCACCTTCAATGAATTTTCACTAAACCACGACTAAAATAGCTAACTAATAAGCTTGTGCCGGAGGCCCCGGGGGCCAGGCGTCTATGACGTCTCCTGGCCAAACCCCATCTGGTGGAGCCAGGAGATTGAATCTCTACCCTCGGGGCTCCTCTAAAAACAACGACAAGCCACTACGGATGATCACGTGGAATGTTCGAACACTCACTGCGGATGAGAGGCTGCCACTCCTCTGTCGGGAGCTGGACCGGTACCGCCTGGATCTCTGTGAGATTCAGGAGGTCCGGTGGACCGGCTCTGGTTCCTGTCACCATGAGGGGTGGACAGTCCTCTACTCTGAGCAGGAGACTGCCAAACAACAGGGTGTGGCTCTTCTACTGAAACAAAAGAATGAAGGGGGTGTGGGAGCGTGGCGGTGAGGTGTGGGAAGCTGTAAGCCCCAGGCTACTTTGGGCTTGCCTTCTCATCAACCGGAGGTGAGGAGTGGTGGTCGTGGTTACTTATGCCCCCACTGAAGACCAACATCCGTCGAGGGATGCAGGCAAGGCCGATGAGTCAGATGCCTTCTATGACCTCCTGTCACAGGTGCTGGCTAAAGTGGCCACTCGGGATAGAGTCATCTTGTTGGGTGACTTCAATGTCCGAGTTGGTTATGATGCTGGCACCTGGTCTGGAGTGATTGTAAGGCATGGGCCAGATCAGCTCAATAACAACGGTAGGAAGCTGCTAGATTTTTGTGCAGGCCATGGGCGTGTAATTACCAACACGCTGTTCTGGCATTGGCGCATCCACACAACATCATGGATGCATGCCGGGTCCAAGCAAGAACATCTGCTGGACTACATAGTGACGGATTAGCGGATGTGATCCCATGTCCTTGACACCAGGACCTACCGTGCCCTCTGACCATCGACTAGTCATCTGTAAGATGCACCTGCCATTCTTCCACTCCAGTGGTGGGTGTACACCCAGGACCCGATTCCAACTTAAGGTGGCCTGGTCTCAGTTAGCTGATGAAAGTTGCAAGCGAGAATTTCAACATCGCCTGCGGCTGGGGTTGGCATCGTCCCCCACTCCTCCTGATGTCGAGGGGAGATGGGCGAGGTTTAGGTTAGGACTGTGAATCATGCAGCTGCAATGGCTGCTTTCTGTACGCGGTCCAGACCTCCCCAGATACCCTGGAGGTGTTCAGGATGGTTGAGAAAAAGCGACAGGCCCACTCTCATCATCGACAGCATCCCACGTGAAAGAATGAGGAGGCTTACCTCAGCCTTCACTCGGAGGTTCGGAGAGCCGTGAGGTGCTGCAAGGATGGGTGGTGGTAACGAGTTGCTGAGGAGATGGAGTCTGCCTCAGTGGCCCGCGATGACAAATCCCTATTTAACTCCATCAAAAAAGTAACCTGCAGTGCCACACCTATTACCATCATTAAGGGAAAAAATGGTGATCCAATCTCCGACCCACAGGAACAGGTTTGCATATTTGCTGAGCATTTCTGTGAGGTCCTGGGTGAGGGGAAATCCGTCAGCCAGGAAAACATCGTGGCACAAAATGGGGATGACCCTGCTGAGGCTGCGGTGCCTCAAATATTGGAAGAATAAGTCACCCCTGTGAGTGGCTGACTGAGGTGCCATCTGTTGAGGAAGTACTGAAGGCGATCCAGAGTTTGAGACTAGGAAAGGCACCGGGCAGAGATGATCTCCCAAGCGAAATGCTGAGGAAGGGTGGCGTTAGTGCACAGACTGCACTTCATGGCATCATAACAAGTCTGGGCCACTGGACGGGTTCCGCAGGATTGGAAGGATGCCCTGGTGGTCCCCCTTTTTAAGAAGGGGGACCGCACAGACTGTAACAACTACAGGGGCATCTCACTCCTCAGTGTGCCGGGAAAGGTCCTAGCAAGGATTATTCAGCATCGCCTTGCCAGGCACGCTGAGGAGAGGCTTGCGGAGCCTCAATGCGGTTTCAGGAAAGGGCGGTCCTGCACAGATGCCATATTTCCTGTCCGTCTGCTACATGAGAGGTGTAGGGAATTCCAACAAGACCTACATCTCTGCTTCATTAACCTGGTCAAGGCCTATGATACCATCATTAGGCCTGACCTCTGGGTTGTTTTCCGTGCTTTCAGAGTCCCTGACACTCTGGTCATGATCATTAAGGACCTTCATGATGGTGAGCGGGCCCGGGAAAAACTACGTGGCCGGGAGTGCGACAGGGATGTCCTCTGGCTCCCACATTATTTAACATTTATTTTGACCACGTAGTTCGTGAAGCCTTTAATAGCTGTACAGGGGGAATTTCCATTTGGTACAGATATAATGGGAGGCTGATCGATGCCCGGGTGCAGTCAAGGGATGGCTCCCTATTGGTCAACCACGTTATGTATGCCAATGATTTGGTAATTGCTGCTCATTCTGAGGAGGAGTTGGAGGCACTTCTGCTGAAACTGAAGCGTGCCACTAAGAGTTGGGGCCTTACCATCAGCCCATACCAAGACTAAGCACCTGCCTAGGTATTTTGTACCATCGGACACGCCACCCCCACAACTCCCAATCAATCGGTGATGGGGCAGTTGTGGAGAGAGTGGAGAGTTTCCCATACTTGGGCAGTGTGCTCATGACCAGCTCCGGTTTGGCAGCGGAGGTCTCACTCTGAATCAGTCGAGTGGCATTATCTTTTCATCGGTTGCGTAACGCTGTGTGGAAGCTGCCTGGTCTGTCGCTCCGCACGAAGCTTCAGGTCTTCTTGGCCACGGTCATTCCCTCCCTTCTCTACGCTTGCGAAACATGAACCCCCTTAATGGAACATCTTCGCCGGCTAGAAACATTTAGGCTGGCCTGCCTATGATCCATCCTGGGTTTAATCAGGCTGGATTGTGTGAGGAGCTCACACATCCTTGAAAGATCTGGGTAAAGTCCCATCGGTGAGCTCCTCCGGCAGGCAAGGCTGCGTTGGCTGGGCCATGTAGCCCGCATGCCCAAACAACTTTTGTTCGGCCGGATCAAGGGGGCAAAACGGGCGCGGATTTCTTTGAAACTGATTGGTCCACACCAAAGGACGTCCCTTGGTGTGGACCAATCAGTTTCAAGGACAATGCATATATTATCATAGTATGTTTTTTTGTTTGCGATTTGACTGCAGGTATTGTGGATAATGCAGACAGGAATCCTCGTAAAAAGGTTTCAGTTTTGTTGCCAGAAAAAAAGGGGAAAACGCTTTTATTATAGTAATTCCTGCAGTCACGAAAGCTTCGAATCAAACTGATCCCCTAGAGCTCTGGTTCTTCACGATGCAGCCTTGGGATCACTTTGGTTCTCAATAGTTAAGGATGTAGAATGTTAATAGACACGGAGGGTTTGATGAAACAAAGTAAGTTGGAGCTTACTTTGCCCGTGCCTGAATTTGTCTTTTGGATTATTTAGCTTCTTAAAAAACAAAAAAAGTCTATCCGTGTCTCGCTACTCCCCAGAAAGGGCATCTCTCACACCCTGTGTGTGCAGCATGTACCTCAGGGTAAGAAGACGCACTGCTCGAGAGAGACAGAAAGAGAGACAGACAGAGAGAGAGACAGAGAGAGAGAGACAGAGAGAGAGACAGAGAGACAGACAGAGAGAGACACAGACAGAGAAAGAGAGAGACAGAGAGACAGACAGAGAGAGAGAGACACAGACAGAGACAAAGAGACACAGACAGACAGAGAGAGAGACAGACAGAGATAGATAGACAGAGAGAGACAGACAGAGACAGACAGAGGGAGAGAGACAGACAGAGATAGATAGACAGAGACAGAGAGAGACAGACAGAGACAGATAGAGTGAGAGAGAAACAGAGATAGATAGAGAGACAGACAGAGAGCGACAGACAGAGACAAATAGAGAGAGAGAGACAGACAGAGAGAGACAGAGAGACAGAGGGAGACAGAGACAGAGAGAGACAGAGAGACAGACAGAGACAGACAGAGAGAGACACAGACAGAGACGGAGAGAGACAGACACAGGGACAGACAGAGACAGACAGACAGAGATAGAGAGAAAGACAGAAACCGAGGATTGGCGGGGGGGGTAAGGGGGGGAGGGTGGGGCGTTAGGGTGGGGGATGTTGGGGGGGTAAAGAGAGAGGATGGGGGGGGTAAGGGGGGTGGGATGGGGGGCAGCAGGATGGAGGGGGGGGACCTGGGTGGAGTCGCTGCTTCCCCCCGCGAGCCGATTGAGTTCGGACAAAGCGTTGCCGGCATTGTGTGATTGTGTGACTGGTGGCCACTCTATAGTTTGTGTGTTCACATTGTGTGATTGTGTGACTGGTGCCCCCTCTATTGATTATGTTTGTTCACTTTGTGTGATTGTGTGACTGGTGGAAGCTCTATTGATTATGTTTGTTCACATTGTGTGATTGTGTGACTGGTGGAAGCTCTATTGATTATGTTTGTTCACATTGTGTGATTGTGTGACTGGTGGAAGCTCTATTGATTATGTTTGTTCACATTGTGTGATTGTGTGACTGGTGGAAGCTCTATTGATTATGTTTGTTCACATTGTGTGATTGTGTGACTGGTGTAAGCTCTATAGTTTATGTTTGTTCACATTGTGTGATTGTGTGACTGGTGCCCGCTCTATTGATTATGTTTGTTCACATTGTGTGATTGTGTGATTGGTGGAAGCTCTATAGTTTATGTTTGTTCACATTGTGTGATTGTGTGACTGGTGGAAGCTCTATTGATTATGTTTGTTCACATTGTGTGATTGTGTGATTGGTGGAAGCTCTATAGTTTATGTTTGTTCACATTGTGTGATTGTGTGACTGGTGCCCGCTCTATTGATTATGTTTGTTCACATTGTGTGATTGTGTGACTGGTGGAAGCTCTATAGTTTATGTTTGTTCACATTGTGTGATTGTGTGACTGGTGGAAGCTCTATTGATTATGTTTATTCACATTGTGTGATTGTGTGACTGGTGGAAGCTCTATTGATTATGTTTGTTCACATTGTGTGATTGTGTGACTGGTGGAAGCTCTATTGATTATGTTTGTTCACATTGTGTGATTGTGTGATTGGTGGAAGCTCTATTGATTATGTTTGTTCACATTGTGTGATTGTGTGACTGGTGCCCGCTCTATTGATTATGTTTGTTCACATTGTGTGATTGTGTGACTGGTGGCCACTCAATTGATTATGTTTGTTCACATTGTGTGATTGTGTGACTGGTGGCCACTCTATTGATTATGTTTGTTCACATTGTGTGATTGTGTGACTGGTGGAAGTTCTATTGATTATGTTTGTTCACACTGTGTGATTGTGTGACTGGTGGAAGCTCTATTGATTATGTTTGTTCACATTGTGTGATTGTGTGACTGATGGCCACTCTATTGATTATGTTTGTTCACATTGTGTGATTGTGTGACTGGTGCCCGCTCTATTGATTATGTTTGTTCACATTGTGTGATTGTGTGATTGGTGGAAGCTCTATTGATTATGTTTGTTCACATTGTGTGATTGTGTGACTGGTGGAAGCTCTATTGATTATGTTTGTTCACATTGTGTGATTGTGTGACTGGTGGAAGCTCTATTGATTATGTTTGTTCACATTGTGTGATTGTGTGACTGGTGCCCGCTCTATTGATTATGTTTGTTCACATTGTGTGATTGTGTGACTGGTGGAAGCTCTATTGATTATGTTTGTTCACATTGTGTGATTGTGTGACTGGTGGAAGCTCTATTGATTATGTTTGTTCACATTGTGTGATTGTGTGACTGGTGGAAGCTCTATTGATTATGTTTGTTCACATTGTGTGATTGTGTGACTGGTGGAAGCTCTATAGTTTATGTTTGTTCACATTGTGTGATTGTGTGACTGATGGCCACTCTATTGATTATGTTTGTTCACATTGTGTGATTGTGTGACTGGTGCCCGCTCTATTGATTATGTTTGTTCACATTGTGTGATTGTGTGACTGGTGGAAGCTCTATTGATTATGTTTGTTCACATTGTGTGATTGTGTGATTGGTGGAAGCTCTATTGATTATGTTTGTTCACATTGTGTGATTGTGTGACTGGTGCCCGCTCTATTGATTATGTTTGTTCACACTGTGTGATTGTGTGACTGGTGGAAGTTCTATTGATTATGTTTGTTCACATTGTGTGATTGTGTGACTGGTGGAAGTTCTATTGATTATGTTTGTTCACATTGTGTGATTGTGTGACTGGTGGCCACTCTATTGTTTATGTTTGTTCACATTGTGTGATTGTGTGGCTGGTGGAAGCTCTATTGATTATGTGTTCACATTGTGTGATTGTGTGGCTGGTGGAAGCTATATTGATTGTTTGTTCACATTGTGTGATTGTGTGATTGGTGGCCACTCTATTGATTATGTTTGTTCACACTGTGTGATTGTGTGACTGATGGCCACTCTATTGATTATGTTTGTTCACATTGTGTGATTGTGTGACTGGTGGAAGCTCTATTGATTATGTTTGTTCACATTGTGTGATTGTGTGATTGGTGGAAGCTCTATTGATTATGTTTGTTCACATTGTGTGATTGTGTGACTGGTGCCCGCTCTATTGATTATGTTTGTTCACACTGTGTGATTGTGTGACTGGTGGAAGTTCTATTGATTATGTTTGTTCACATTGTGTGATTGTGTGACTGGTGGAAGCTCTATTGATTATGTTTGTTCACATTGTGTGATTGTGTGACTGGTGGAAGCTCTATTGATTATGTTTGTTCACATTGTGTGATTGTGTGATTGGTGGCCACTCTATAGTTTATGTGTGTTCACATTGTGTGATTGTGTGACTGGTGGAAGCTCTATTGATTATGTTTGTTCACATTGTGTGATTGTGTGACTGGTGGAAGCTCTATTGTTTATGATTGTGCACATTGTGTGATTGTGTGACTGGTGGCCACTCTATTGATTATGTTTGTTCACATTGTGTGATTGTGTGATTGGTGGAAGCTCTATTGATTATGTTTGTTCACATTGTGTGATTGTGTGACTGGTGGAAGCTCTATTGATTATGTTTGTTCACATTGTGTGATTGTGTGATTGGTGGCCACTCTATAGTTTGTGTGTTCACATTGTGTGATTGTGTGACTGGTGGAAGCTCTATTGATTATGTTTGTTCACATTGTGTGATTGTGTGACTGGTGGCCACTCTATTGATTATGTTTGTTCACATTGTGTGATTGTGTGACTGGTGGAAGCTCTATTGATTATGTTTGTTCACATTGTGTGATTGTGTGACTGGTGGAAGCTCTATTGATTATGTTTGTTCACATTGTGTGATTGTGTGATTGGTGGCCACTCTATAGTTTATGTGTGTTCACATTGTGTGATTGTGTGACTGGTGGAAGCTCTATTGATTATGTTTGTTCACATTGTGTGATTGTGTGACTGGTGGAAGCTCTATTGATTATGTTTGTTCACATTGTGTGATTGTGTGACTGGTGGAAGCTCTATTGATTATGTTTGTTCACTCGCTTAGCCTTGTCCCTCGATTGTGCACTCGGACCGCGGTTGTTGTTGTTGTTGTTACTTGTTTGTATTCATTCCGCGTTGCGTTTGTTCGTTTTAACTCGCTGACCACGCGCTACCCCCCCCCCCCCCCCGCCATCTGCAACATCTGTGACAAAGAGCTTCATTGCTCATCGGATTCCCTCCTCCTGCTGTTGCAGTTAATAAAAAAATAAACGTTCTCCGATTCTCCCCGTCTGTCGGCGCGGTCGACAGATCATCCGTGCGTCTGTCTCGTTCATTCCCACGCCTCGATTGCCCCCCGCTCTCCCTCCCTCCCTCCCACCCACCCACTCACCCACCCACTCACCCACCCACCCACTCACTCACCCACCCACCCACCCACTCACCCACCCACTCACCCACCCACCCACCCACTCACCCACCCACCCACCCACCCACTCACCCACCCACCCACTCACCCACCCACTCACCCACCCACCCACTCACCCACCCACTCACCCACCCACCCACTCACCCACCCACTCACCCACCCACTCACTCACCCACTCACCCACCCACCCACCCACTCACCCACCCACCCACCCACTCACCCACCCACTCACTCACCCACCCACCCACCCACTCACCCACCCACCCACTCACCCACCCACCCACTCACCCACCCACTCACCCACTCACCCACCCACCCACTCACCCACCCACTCACACGTTCAACAACAACAACCGGAGGTCGAGCCGAACCCTCCGCTCCACTCTCTCCCCTCCGCTGCCACCCGCTCTGAGCTCCGTCCTCTGCGTAAAGATGAGACGTCATTCCTCTCTCTCTCTCATCTCTCTCTCTCATCTCTCTTTCGGTGTCACTGATGATCACATCTTGACCATTGCACCATTCTCTCTCTTTCCTTACCCCGCCCTTTCACCTCCCCCCCCCCTCCCCATCATCACGGTGGCTAGGAGATGTTAACTACCTCGCCTGGTGTACAGGAGGTCGTGTGGGTTCGATCCCGACCCTGACACCTGCGGTACATTTGGAGTTTGCGTCTCTCTCTTTCTCATCTTCATTGCGGTGACTATGAGATGTTAACTATCTCGCCTGGTATACAGGAGGTCGTGGGTCCGATCCTGACCCTGACGATGCCTGCTGTATATTTGGCGTTTGCGTGTCTCTCTCTCATCATCATCATCACGGTGGCTAGGAGATGTTAACGACCTCTCTCCCCACGTGGTCGCGTGGTCTTTCTCGCTGTGTTTCCCCGCCCACATTTAGAGACACGCGTTTAGAGTTATTTTCCTCGCTGCCACAAACGCCCGCATGACGATGAGCCATCGTTTGCGATGGACAGGTCGCTTCTGACAAACGAGCCATGCATCTCGATGGCGCCTTACCTGTGGTAAAATAAGAACAGTGATAGTGGTGTAATTGCGTGCGCGAATGTGGAGTCTTCCCGCAGTGATAACCGTCGGTGCAGGGTCTCTGTGAACCCCCCCTCTCCCCCCGGTGCCAATGTTCAGGGGCCTGCTCAAGGCACGGCTCCAGCCGGAGCACGCGGGGTCCACTGCCACGCCGGTGACGCGCACGTGGCTATTCGATCGTCGCCGTCGTGACGCCGCGCGGTCACGTGGTGCGGCGCACGTCACGGAGCACGTGGGTCGTGTTTCCGTCACGCGACGCCGTCTGCGATGCGCACTCGTTTTGGAAATCGGCATCGGGTGCTTTTCGCCCGTCGGCGGCAACGGAAAGTGGCTTGAGGGGCTGTTCGTCCTCCTCCCTCGTGTGGACACTACGCATTCAGCGGTCACCCAACACTAACGTGGTGTACCCTTTTTACTTTGTTTTGCCAGTATGAAAAATAAGAAGAGGTTTTGCCCTCTCTGGCAATAAAACAGCAGTCGTGTTAAGATGTTCAAGCACCAAGTAAGAAACCTTGTTTTTTGTTGCAAGGAATCAAGTTGCCGTGCGTTAACACGGCGCTCGGGGTGAACATGCAAACACAAACACGTGGCTCTGATCTTCTTTGGTTATTTCGGTAAAGTCACCACGTAGAATGAGAATAAAATAATCGATCAGTAAAATAAAATAACGCAATAAAATTCTCACGACGTTTCGGCCACAACACAAGCGGCCTTCTTCAGGTGAAAGGAGCAGACCTGTCGGGACGACAGAGCTTCAATGAAAATTGTTGTTAAGATTCGCAGCGTCTTTTTAAGCTGGTTTAGAGAAAGTGAGGCGCCTTGACAAAGGGGGTTTACATATCAAACGGGAGAATTTAGCATTGAAATAGCTGAGTGATTAGCTTGTGACTGGGCTCTGTTCTAGATTTGAAGCTTTCGAGTCTGCAGGAATCCAATGCACTTTGGTTTATTTCGGTAAAGTCACGTAGGTATAAAAAAATAAAACTAAATAAATCACGACGTTTCGAACGCAACGCAAGGGCCCCGGCCTTCAGGTGAAAATTGCGATAGCCGCGATGTCTGTTGCGAGAGAGAGAGATAGAGAGATTTTACGATTTAAAGCTTTCGTGACTGCAATGATTCATCTTCTTTGGTTCTTTCGGTAAAGTCACCACGTAGAATGAGAATAAAATAATAAATTGATAAAATAAAATAATAACACAATAATATTCTCACGACGTTTCGGCCACAACACAAGCGGCCTTCATCAGGCGAAGGGACGAGACTGTCTGGTAGGACAGCGCTGGAGTGAAAGAGCCACGTTCAGATCACGACTCTAAGCTTAAAGGCCGTGATCTGAACGTGGCTCTTTCACTCCAGCGCTGTCCTACCAGACAGTCTCGTCCCTTCACCTGATGAAGGCCGCTTGTGTTGTGGCCGAAACGTCGTGAGAATATTATTGTGTTATTTTATTTTATCAATGTATTATTTTATTCTCATTCTACGTGGTGACTTTACCGAAAGAACCAAAGAAGAAGAGATAGAGAGAGTTTGTTTTTATTTTTTGTTTGCAGGTTCATTGCAAGTACCGTGCTTGGTTAATGCAGTCATCGATTTCTTGTGAAAGGTTCCTACTTGGTGTTTGAACATCTTAACAGACATCGCGACAATCGCGATTTTCACCTGAAGGCCGGTGCGCTAGTTTTAGATTTGAAGCTTTTGTGCGTGCAAGGATTCATGCTCTTTGTTTTTTTTTTTTCTTCGGTGAAGTCACGTAGGTGAAATAATAAAATGAAAACAACTAAATTAAATCACGACGTTTCGGAGGCAACACAAGCTTCCTTATTGTGCTGTGCCTTTTTGTTTTTACACCTGATGAAGGAAGCTTGTGTTGCCTCCGAAACGTCGTGATTTTATTGAGTCGTTTTCATTCATTTTTTTTATTTTAAGTTTTTAGCTACGTGAGTTTACCGAAAGAAAACAGAGGTTTTACCCTTGCCGGCAGTGAAACAGGAGCTGTGTTCAGACGTTCAAACACCAAATAAGAAACTTTTTTGCATTAACCCGCACACGGCGCTCGTGGTGAACATGCGAACACAAACACGTGGCTCTGATGATTGATCTATGATGCGTTGTCCTTGACACTGATTGGCCTTCATCATGGCCCCTTTTCACGACCAGTGTCACACCAGAGAACCGAGCAAAAAAGTCGGACAGTACAAGTACGATGCCACTATCAGAGCAATTACAGCACGGGGTGAGCCGCTACATCATGGGACCTTGCTTGCCAGTACGAAAGTGTGAAATGAAAGAAAAGGTTCGACCCTTACTGGCAATGAAACTGGAGTTTTGTTAAGATGTTCAAACACCGAATAGAAACATTTTGCATGGAATCAATGCCTACATTATCCACGCACGGTACTCGCGATGAACTTGTAAACAAAAAAACACACACACTCTCTCTCTCTCTCTTGTTCATGTTTTCTGTTTTGTTTGCGGTTGCACCCGAGTCAATAGCCGCACGGCTCACAGGGTTATCTCCATATATATAAAAGGCAAAGTTGTGATTATGTGTTGTCTGTTCAAAATGTTTAGCGTACTTCCCGACATGCAACAAAACTTTAAATTTGCCATGTGGGTACTTTCCAGACTGTACACCATGCAACAATTATAAAAATAAACTTTTTTTATTGGGGGGAGGGGAGCTCAATAATGCATTTATTTTTTGCACGGCCAGTGAGCTGTGACGTCAAATCTGTCACGTGACCCGCGCACGTGGAAGCGTAACGCATTGTAGTGTAGCGGTTAGCGTTGTCTGTGTGTGTCTGTGTGTGTCTGTGTGTGTGTCTGTCTGTCTGTGTGTCTGTGTGTGTGTGGAAGCGTAACGCATTGTAGTGTAGTGGTTAGCGCGCTGTCTGTGTGTCTGTGTGTGTGTCTGCGTGTGTGTGTGTGGGGGGAGTGGTGGTGTAGCGATTAGCGCGCCGCGCTACGAACCCGGCGACCCGAGTTCGATTCCCGCGCAAGGCCACCACCTGTGACGATCATTTCAACCGCTACTGGGCCTCCCCTAAGTCGACTCAGCCTCAAACGAGTAACTGTTGTGGCGCGTGAACATCGCCACTGGGGAGACAAAGACGGCCGCGCGTGGTGGATCTAAGTCCCGGGCGAAGCCGGGTAGTACAGCTAGTACCTAATAAAAAAAAACCGAAACTCTTCCGCCCTTCCTTCAATCCCCCCATCTATTCTCACTCACCTTTTCCCATCCTCACCGATAACCCTCCCCATCTCCCGCAGGAATCCTACATCGACTCATCCATCCGTGGCATCCTCACCTCCGTTTCATCATCATCATCATCATCAAAATCGTCGTCGCATTCACAACGTTCACCGCGCCGTTCCATCTCGTCCCATGCACCACAGCATTCTTATTTTTTTTACTTGCACCACCGTTAATTCACTACACAGCGCTTTGGGTTAAGGGCCTTCATAATTGCGAGTGAGTTAAGTTTCAAAATTGTCTTCGATATGTTTAACACACACGTAGGGTTATGATGAAACAAAGAACGTTGTGATTCACGCGCCCGTGTTTTTATTTTTATTTTGTGCTTTCGATGATTTTTACCTATCTAGAGAGAAAAAAACCGTAAAAAATAAGTCTGGCCATGAATCGCTACGCCGCCAGAAAGGGCTTCTCGCATTCCCCAGGGGGTGATGTGATGGACGCAGGGTTGAGAAGAGCCACTTGCAGTAAAGCGTTGCCTCTCAAAGCGCTGTGTGCTATAAAATGTCCAATTGACAGGGGCAGCCAATTTTATGAGCGGCTATCGTTTGTGGTGGCCAGGTCGCGTCTGGAAAATAAGTTAATAACTCAGTGGGGCTTTGCCCGGTAGGAGCGGTGCCGGATGAAGCTAGTGCGGGACCTGTCGCATATGATGTTATTAAGGGGGCAATAAAAATAAAAAAATAAAAATATTTAAAAAATAAGCATTTTATTACTTGCATTATAAAGTAATTGTATTTTTTTTTAAATTTGCTATACAGGAAGATAATACGACAAATTTGCTAACCTTAAACACCCGGCCGTTCGTAAAAGTTGAAGGGCGGTATAGTACTATAGTCATAGAGCAAGTTGCAGAATCACTGAACCGGAAATGATAGTTTGAAAGCATTTAGCGCGGGGCCCTTGAAGGTGCGGGGACCGTAGCTACTACTACACGTGTAGCTACTACTACATATGTAGTAGCTACTACACATGTAGTAGCTACTACATATGTAGCTACTACATGTGTAGTGTAGCTACTACATATGTAGTAGCTACACTACACATCTAGTAGCTACTACACATGTAGCTACTACACATGTAGTTACTACTACACATATAGCTACTACACATGTAGCTACTACTACACATGTAGTAGCTACTTTTGCCACTCGGATAATCCGGCACTGGGTGGGATGGGGATGATTTCGCGTTGTACTTGTGTGTGTGTGTTTGTGTGATTTGTTCACATTTCTTGCACTTGCTGGCGTGTCTGTTGTAACTGCGCGTCGTTGAAACGTCCTTACCCCGTGCCCCGACTGGACGCGTGTTTGAGAAAGAGCTTCACAGCTCATCGGATTTCTCTTGCAGTCTCAGGGGCCGTCCATAAATGACGTCACGCACCTAAGGGAGGGGTGGTGGTGGGCGGGTCAGACATTTGTGACGATGTGTGACGAGGGGGGAGGGGGGTGTTTGAGAAATGTGACGTCACATCAAAACATTAAATACAGCGCCACATTAAATACGCACTACAATGACAACAATAGTTTAAAGCGATTTGAAGCATGTTTTATTTTTGGGGGGGGGGGTGGAGGGGGCAGAGCTTTGTGACGTCATATTTGAGGGGGGGGAGGGAGGGGCCTGACTTTTTGTGACGCCGTGTGACGAGGTGGGTGGGTGGGGAGGGGGGAGTCAAAAATCGTCCACAATCGCGTGACGTCATTTATGGACGGGCCCCTAAGTAACTATTCTGATCCTGACATTCGTGTTCGCCATGACGAACCGTCGGCTGCCGGTCACCTCCACCATCGCTCCTCTGTCGCTACGAGCACGCTTCAGCTGGAAAAGTGATTTATCGATAACTCCTTTTTGTCGTGCGTGGGGTGTCCTCGCCCTTCACCCCGTACCCTCCGGTGAGCCACGGCTGGCTACGTACGGTGCAAAAGAAGTTCAACGTACGCCACGTTATGTCACGTGCTGTTCTCCGACTTCGCACGATGTTCAGGACCACCCACACACGCATTCACCCACACACTCACTCACTCACCCATTCACTCATTCACCTACTCACTCATTCACTTACCCATTTAATCATTCACCCACTTGCCTATTCACTCACTCGACCACTCACTCATTCGCTCACTCACCCACTCACCCAATTAACCACCCACTCACCCACAGACTCACTCACCCACTCGCCCATTCACCCACTCACTCATTCACTTGCCCACTCAATCACTCACTCACCCATGCACTCACTCACCCACTTGCCTATTCACTCACTCACCCACTCACTCATTCGCTCACTCACCCACTTGCCCATTCATTCACCCACTCACCCAGTTGTCCATTCACTCACTCATTCACTCGCCCACTAACCCATTAACTCGCCCACTCACTCATTCACCCACATACTCACCCATTCACTCATTAACCTACTCACACATTCATTTACACATTCAATCACTCACCCACTCATTCACTCACTCACCCACTCAACCACCCACTCACCCACAGACTCAATCACCCAGTCGCCCATTCACCCACTCACTCATTCACCTACTCACTCATTCACTTACCCATTCAATCACTCACCCACTCGCCCATTCATTCACCCATTCACCCAGTTGCCCATTCACTCACTCATTCACTCGCCCACTAACCCATTCACTCGCCCACTCACTCACCCACTCATTCACTCACCCACTCACCGCACTGCAAGCCACAACGCTTTCCTTTCCACTTTGAAATTCACCTCCCATCATCATCATCACCATCATCGTCATCTCCTTTCCCAAGAAGCTCTCGCAACAAATAACCTCGCTTAATTCAATACATTCGCTGAGCAACTCTTATTGATTACAACTTCGACAACAGTGCTGTCGGGTGAGCACGGAGGCTATGTCGAACAACATCATTCACAATGATACAAATGCTAATTAACTAAAAGTTTAATTAGATCGCGTTAATGCAAATGTGTCGTTAACCCCGCCACCACCCGACACAGCCAATGCGGTAGGGTCAGTCACGTAAACAAACTTCCCCACAATCATGGCAAATCGCCTGATGAAGCTGGTTGCTGGTGTTGCTGCTGTTGCTTATTGTTGTAATCACCGGCGAGACGTCAACGGTTGATCAACATTGTAAGTGTCGCTGTGGGCTCACTCTCCCAACCATCAACCGGTCGGTGGTGCCGTAGTCGCTGATCATCGGCACGCTTTTTGTTCACCTGCCACACCTTCGCTGATCAGCTGCTTCGGCTGCTGGCTGGGCTTAGCGGCACATTAATATCGACGCGATCTAACCCCTCCAACAACAACAACAATAACAACAAAACCCCCCCTCCACAACTTCATTACGAACGGTGCTGTTGATTTGCCGGGTACTTGACACTATTGGACTCCGAGATTTGTAACAAAAACATAAAATAACAGCAAATCTCAGAAGGGCCCTCTCCCGATCATCTGCTTTGGCAACTGGACTCTGGCTCTAACGAGAAAAACAGGCAATGAGCCGGAAGAGTAGGGCAAACAGGGTTCCCAGAGGAGGCCATTTAATGAAACACGTTTTCGCTACTCCGCAAAAGCCACTCTTCCTGCGTACGTACGAGAAAAAAAAGCTCGCTGCAGCAACAGCAGCCGTTGCTCTATCTGCTAAGCGCGTGATGTTGATTCTAAATGTGATAGGGGGAGGGGAACTCGGAGAGAGAGAGAGAGACACGCAAAGTCCAAATATAGAGCAGGCGTCAGCGTCGGGATAGAACCCACGACCTCCTGCGTAACAGGAGAGGTAGTTAACATCCCCTAGCCACCGTGATGATGATGAGAGAGAGACACGCAAAGTCCAAATATAGAGCAGGCGTCAGCGTCGGGATAGAACCCACGACCTCATGCGTACCAGGCGAGGTAGTTAACATCCCCTAGCCACCGTGATGATGATGAGAGAGAGACACGCAAAGTCCAAATATAGAGCAGGCGTCAGCGTCGGGATAGAAACCACGACCTCCTGCGTACCAGGCGAGGTAGTTAATATCCCCTAGCCACCGTGATGATGATCAGAGAGAGAGAGAGAGACACGCAACGTCCAAATGTACAGCAGGCGTTAGGGTCGGGATGGAACCCACGACCTTCTGCGTACCAGGAGAGGTAGTTAACATCTCCTAGCCACCGTGATGATGATGAGAGAGAGACACGCAGACTCCAAATATACAGCAGGCGTCAGGGTCGGGATTGAACCCACGACCTTCTGCGTATCAGGCGAGGCAGCTAACATCTCCTAGCCACCGTGATGATGATGATGATGATGAGAGAGAGACACGCAAACTCCAAATATACAGCAGCAGGCGTCAGAGTCAGTATAGAACACACGACCTCCTGTACACCAGGCGAGGTAGTCAACATCTCCTAGCCACCGTGATGATGATTAGAGAGAGAGACACGCAGACTCCAAATATACAGCAGCAGGCGTCAGGGTCCCGCTTACCGACAAGGTGAGCGGGAACATCGGCGTTAGAATGGTTGGCGCAATAACAACAACAACAACAACAAAATCTAGAAGACCCCCCCTGACTCCCGCGTCCCGTTAAAGCCGAGGAGTCGTGAGCCGTCACATGGAGGAAGCGCTCTATTGCACGTGCAATGACAATTGAGCCTGCAGGTGGTGTGAAGGGACTAGTCGCCACAGGAGGTAATGACAGGGGGAGTCAGCTGTGAGTGTGAAGGGACTGGTGGCCACGGGAGGTAATGACAGGGGAGTCAGCTGTGAGTGTGAAGGGACTGGTGGCCACGGGAAGTAATGACAGGGGAGTCAGCTGTGAGTGTGAAGGGACTGGTGGCCACGGGAGGTAATGACGGGGGAGTCAGCTGTGAGTGTGAAGGGACTGGTGGCCACGGGAGGTAATGACGGGGGAGTCAGCTGTGAGTGTGAAGGGACTGGTGGCCACGGGAGGTAGTGACAGGGGGAGTCAGCTGTGAGTGTGAAGGGACTGGTGACCATGGGAGGTAATGACAGGGGAGTCAGCTGTGAGTGTGAAGGGACTGGTGGCCACGAGAGGTAATGACAGGGGAGTCAGCTGTGAGTGTGAAGGGACTGGTGGCCACGGGAGGTAATGACAGGGGAGTCAGCTGTGAGTGTGAAGGGACTGGTGACCACGGGAGGTAATGACAGGGGTATCAGCTGTGAGTGTGAAGGGACTGGTGGCCACGGGAGGTAATGACAGGGGTATCAGCTGTGAGTGTGAAGGGACTGGTGGCCACGGGAGGTAATGACAGGGGTATCAGCTGTGAGTGTGAAGGGACTGGTGGCCACGGGAGGTAGTGACAGGGGAGTCAGCTGTGAGTGTGAAGGGACTGGTGGCCACGGGAGGTAATGACAGGGAAAGTCAGCTGTGAGTGTGAAGGGACTGGTCGCCACAGGAGGTAATGACAGGGGAGTCAGCTGTGAGTGTGAAGGGACTGGTGGCCACGAGAGGTAGTGACAGGGGAGTCAGCTGTGAGTGTGAAGGGACTGGTCGCCACAGGAGGTAATGACGGGGGAGTCAGCTGTGAGTGTGAAGGGACTGGTGGCCACGGGAGGTAGTGACAGGGGAGTCAGCTGTGAGTGTGAAGGGACTGGTGGCCACGGGAAGTAATGACAGGGGAGTCAGCTGTGAGTGTGAAGGGACTGGTGGCCACGGGAGGTAGTGACAGGGGAGTCAGCTGTGAGTGCTAAGGGACTGGTGGCCACGGGAAGTAATGACAGGGGAGTCAGCTGTGAGTGTGAAGGGACTGGTGGCCACGGGAGGTAATGACGGGGGAGTCAGCTGTGAGTGTGAAGGGACTGGTGGCCACGGGAGGTAGTGACAGGGGAGTCAGCTGTGAGTGTGAAGGGACTGGTCGCCACAGGAGGTAATGACGGGGGAGTCAGCTGTGAGTGCTAAGGGACTGGTGGCCACGGGAGGTAATGACAGGGGAGTCAGCTGTGAGTGTGAAGGGACTGGTGGCCACGGGAGCTAATGACAGGGGGAGTCAGCTGTGAGTGTGAAGGGACTGGTGGCCACGGGAGGTAATGACGGGGGAGTCAGCTGTGAGTGTGAAGGGACTGGTGGCCACGGGAGGTAGTGACAGGGGAGTCAGCTGTGAGTGTGAAGGGACTGGTGGCCACGGGAGGTAGTGACAGGGGAGTCAGCTGTGAGTGTGAAGGGACTGGTGGCCACGGGAGGTAATGACAGGGGAGTCAGCTGTGAGTGTGAAGGGACTGGTCGCCACGGGAGGTAATGACAGGAGAGTCAGCTGTGAGTGTGAAGGGACTGGTGGCCACGGGAAGTAATGACAGGGGAGTCAGCTGTGAGTGTGAAGGGACTGGTGGCCACGGGAGGTAATGACGGGGGAGTCAGCTGTGAGTGTGAAGGGACTGGTGGCCACGGGAGGTAGTGACAGGGGAGTCAGCTGTGAGTGTGAAGGGACTGGTGACCATGGGAGGTAATGACAGGGGAGTCAGCTGTGAGTGTGAAGGGACTGGTGGCCACGGGAGGTAATGACAGGGGAGTCAGCTGTGAGTGTGAAGGGACTGGTGGCCACGGGAAGTAATGACAGGGGAGTCAGCTGTGAGTGTGAAGGGACTGGTGGCCACGGGAGGTAATGACGGGGGAGTCAGCTGTGAGTGTGAAGGGACTGGTGGCCACGGGAGGTAGTGACAGGGGAGTCAGCTGTGAGTGTGAAGGGACTGGTCGCCACGGGAGGTAATGACAGGAGAGTCAGCTGTGAGTGTGAAGGGACTGGTGGCCACGGGAAGTAATGACAGGGGAGTCAGCTGTGAGTGTGAAGGGACTGGTGGCCACGGGAGGTAATGACGGGGGAGTCAGCTGTGAGTGTGAAGGGACTGGTGGCCACGGGAGGTAGTGACAGGGGAGTCAGCTGTGAGTGTGAAGGGACTGGTGACCATGGGAGGTAATGACAGGGGAGTCAGCTGTGAGTGTGAAGGGACTGGTGGCCACGGGAGGTAATGACAGGGGTATCAGCTGTGAGTGTGAAGGGACTGGTGGCCACGGGAGGTAGTGACAGGGGAGTCAGCTGTGAGTGTGAAGGGACTGGTGGCCACGGGAGGTAGTGACAAGGGAGTCAGCTGTGAGTGTGAAGGGACTGGTGACCACGGGAGGTAATGACAGGGGTATCAGCTGTGAGTGTGAAGGGACTGGTGGCCACGGGAGGTAATGACAGGGGTATCAGCTGTGAGTGTGAAGGGACTGGTGGCCACGGGAGGTAATGACAGGGGTATCAGCTGTGAGTGTGAAGGGACTGGTGGCCACGGGAGATAATGACAGGGGAGTCAGCTGTGAGTGCGAAGGGACTGGTGGCTACTGGAATGATCGGGAAGTGAGAGTGGTCAGGTGACGGAAGAGGACGGCGGAGTCTGCCGGTGGAGCGAGCGTCCAGAGCCAGCGAGAATGTTCGAGAAGGGGGGCGTGGCCTTGGTCGGTATATAAGGGGGAGATGTGGGGTAGACTTGGGGCTGCTACAGTGGGTGGCTCCCCCTGATGTCAAGTGAACGTGCCTTCGATAAGGTGCCGTCTCAAGAGCAGTGTGTCAAGTCGTCATTACCCACAGTTAAACAACCCCCCCTACCACCACGTGCACGCCCGCCCCTCGCCCCTTTAAAAATATGGAGCACTTTTTCAGCATTCTTACTTAGCAATTTTCTTCTGTGTGTGTGTGTGTGTTTCTATAGCGCTTTTGTGAATGCGCTTTACAAGAATAATGAAGTCTACATCAGTTTTTGGCTGATGGGGGGAAAGGGATGCGGGGGTTTTAAGTGTGATGGGAAGTGATGGCGAGGAAGGGTGATGGTAGGGAGATGGGTGAGGTTCGAAGAGGGAAGGGGGAGGATGCTGAATGGTTTTTAATTAACACACGCACCAAAAAAAATCTGAACGAAAATTACTATTGTTATTTATACGTGGAATGTTTTTTTCGCGTCAAAATTTACACATTGTTGCTGCACATCCGCGCTTCTTCCAAGCATGATAACTTGGTAAAGGCGCAGCTGGTCACCCAAGCCCTCGTGTTGCATAGGTGCTCGCTAACAGCACTTACCCCCCAGAAGTCTGTTTAGGCTATAGGGGGGATCACAACAACGAGCGGAGTGCCGGGTGGCTAAAACACGGCAATTGTGCACAGTAGGCGAAACAGCTGGTGGTGCATCTGCCCAGCCACCTGAGTCAGTCAACCCATGGCACCAACTTGGGTCTAAATTTCGATTTGAAGCTTTCGTGACTGCAAGGATTCATCTTCTTCGGTTCTTTCGGTAAAGTCACCACCACGTAGAATGAGAATAAAATAATAAATTGATACAAAAAAATATATATAAAGGCCGCTTGTGTTGTGGCCGAAGCGTCGAGAGAAATTTGTTTGTGTTATTTTATTTTAGCAATTCATTATTTTATTCTCATTCCACGTGGTGACTTTACCGAAAGAACCAAAGAAGACATCTCGGGTCTGTCCCACGACTTCCCACCAGCGCGGCGAGCCTTCGACGCTTTGCGTGGCCCCAAAGCCCACGACAGGCCACAGGGCGATGGGATCAACATCCAGCCATGAAGGTAGTGTCCATAAACGGGCGACGTCCTCTGCACTCGTTCGCGATCTGGACGATCCGATCGCGACGATGTCACAAGTCCCACAACGTCGGCCCAAAGGTCGACGGCGTGACATCGACCCCCTGTGCTCCACCCCCCCCCCCATCCCATCCCCCCCCCCCCCACCACCACCACCACCACCCCCTTGGCGCTAAATACGAACGGCGCGAACTGGCCAAACGGCGCCGGAATACTCTCGTCCATTGGTGCCGCACGGTAGCGATGATTGATGGCTGAGTTTCGACGTGATGAATAATTATTATTATTATTAATATTCCCAACAGTGTGATTATTTAAACGCGGGATTGGTGGGATGGAGGGGGATACGAGGGGGGGGGGAGGGGGAGGAGGTTCGGGAGTGGGGGATTGATGAATCCAACCCTAAACCCGCGTGTCAAATTAATTGCCGTGGTGTTCTCTAAAATACGATGATGGATCTCCCCCACACCGCGTGCTCATTAATGGCGCTCAATCTGTTGCCTGTGACGGACGCATGCATCACGGCCCACCCCCTAGCCCCCCACTGCGGTTGAGAGGCATCCGCATGGAATATGTAAATTTACGATCCACAAAAAGCTCATCTCAGATAAAGGTATTTCTGAGGTTTTTTTTTGGGGTGGGAGGAGGGGTGGTTAGAATAATATTGGTCGTGAAAGCCGAAGTTGGCTCGTTTCTCAGTCCGCTCGTCCTGATGAAGGTCGTGGTGGCAGCAGTGTGTTGAGTAATGGCGGTTCCACACCTCCCCTTCCCTGGCGACAGACATCAGCGATACGTTACGATACACTACTACACTATACACTACTACACTATACACTACTACACTATACACTACTACACTATACACTACTACACTATACACTACTACACTATACACTACTACACTATACACTACTACACTATACACTACTACACTATACACTACTACACTATACACTACTACACTATACACTACTACACTATACACTACTACACTATACACTACTAGACTATACACTACTATACACTACTACACTATACACTACTAGACTATACACTACTACACTATACACTACTACACTACACACTACTACACTATACACTACTAGACTATACACTACTGTATTATTCACAACTATACACTACTATACTATACACTACTATACTATACACTACTATACTATACACTACTACACTATACACTACTACACTATACACTACTAGACTATACACTACTACACTATACACTACTACACTATACACTACTAGACTATATACTACTACACTATACACTACTACACTACTAAACTATACACTACTACACTATACACTACTACACTATACACTACTACACTATACACTACTACACTACACACTACTACACTATACACTACTACACTACTATACACTACTACACTATACACTACTACACTATACACTACTACACTATACACTACTACACTATACACTACTACACTATACACTACTATACTATACACTACTACACTATACACTACTACACTACACACTACTACACTATACACTACTACACTATACACTACTACACTACTATACACTACTACACTATACACTACTACACTATACACTACTACACTATACACTACTATACTATACACTACTACACTATACACTACTACACTATACACTACTACACTATACACTACTAGACTATACACTACTACACTAAACACTACTAGACTATACACTACTATACTATATACTACTATACACTACTATACTATACACTACTACACTATACACTACTACACTATACGCTACTACACTATACACTACTACACTATACACTACTACACTATACACTACTACACTATACACTACTAGACTATACACTACTATACACTACTATACACTACTACACTATACACTACTACACTATACACTACTACACTATACACTACTATACTATACACTACTATACTATACACTACTACACTATACACTACTACACTATACACTACTATACACTACTATACTATACACTACTATACACTATACTACTATACACTACTATACTATACACTACTATACTATACACTATACTACTATACACTACTACACTATACACTACTATACTATACACTACTATACTATACACTACTACACTATACACTACTACACTATACACTACACTATACACTACTACACTATACACTACTAGACTATACACTACTGTACTATACACTACTATACACTACTATACACTACTACACTATACACTACTACACTATACACTACTACACTATACACTACTATACTATACACTACTATACACTACTATACACTACTATACACTACTACACTATACACTACTACACTATACACTACTACACTATACACTACTATACTATACACTACTAGACTATACACTACTATACACTACTATACTATACACTACTACACTATACACTACTACACTATACACTACTACACTATACACTACTACACTATACACTACTAGACTATACACTACAAGACTATACACTACTATACTATACACTACTACACTATACACTACTAGACTATACACTACTATACTATACTATACACTACTACACTATACACTACTATACACTACTATACTATACACTACTACACTATACACTACTAGACTATACACTACTGTACTATACACTACTATACACTGCTATACTATACACTATACACTACTACACTATACACTACTACACTATACACTACTACACTATACACTACTAGACTATACACTACTATACACTACTAAACTATACACTACTACACTATACACTACTACACTATACACTACTATACTATACACTACTATACTATACACTACTACACTATACACTACTACACTATACACTACTATACACTACTATACTATACACTACTATACACTATACTACTATACACTACTATACTATACACTACTCTACTATACACTACTACACTATACTACTATACACTACTACACTATACACTACTATACTATACACTACTATACACTACTATACTATACACTACTATACACTACTATACACTACTACACTATACACTACTACACTATACACTACTACACTATACACTACTATACTATACACTACTAGACTATACACTACTATACACTACTATACTATACACTACTACACTATACACTACTACACTATACACTACTACACTATACACTACTAGACTATACACTACCAGACTATACACTACTATACTATACACTACTACACTATACACTACTAGACTATACACTACTATACTATACACTACTACACTATACACTACTATACACTACTATACTATACACTACTACACTATACACTACTAGACTATACACTACTACACTACACACTACTATACTATACACTACTACACTATACACTACTACACTATACACTACTACACTATACACTACTACACTATACACTACTACACTATACACTACTATACAATACACTACTATACCATACACTACTAGACTATACACTACTACACTATACACTACTACACTATACACTACTATACTATACACTACTATACTATACACTACTAGACTATACACTACTAGACTATACACTACTAGACTATACACTACTACACTATACACTACTACATTATACACTACTATACTATACACTACTATACTATACACTACTACACTATACACTACTATACTATACACTACTACACTATACACTACTATACTATACACTACTACACTATACACTACTACACTATACACTACTACACTATACACTACTACACTATACACTACTATACTATACACTACTACACTATACACTACTATACTATACTATACACTACTACACTATACACTACTATTCTATACACTACTACACTATACACTACTACACTATACACTACTACACTATACACTACTACACTATACACCACTACACTACTATACACTACTATACACTATACACTACTACACTATACACTACTACACTATACACCAATACACTATACACTACTATACACTACTACACTATACACTACTACACTATACACTACTACACGATACACTACACTATACACTACTACACTATACACTACTACACTATACACTACTACACTATACACTACTATTATACTATACACTACTACACTATACACTACTATACACTACTATACACTACTATACTATACACTACACTATACACAACAATTCACGACTACACTATACACTGCTACACTATACACTACTACACTATACACTACTATACTATACACTACTACACTATACACTACACTATACACTACTACACTATACACTACTACACTATACACTACTACACTATACACTACACTATACACTACTATACTATACACTAAACTTTTCACTACACTTTACATTACTATACTATACACTACACTATAGACAACGATTCACGACTACACTATACACTGCACTATACACGACTATACACTACACTACACACTACTATACCCTAAACTACTATATTATACACTACTATACACTACTACACAATATACACTACTACGCTGTAAACTACACTACTATACACTACACTATACACTACTACACTATGAACTATACTACTATACACCACGCTATACACTACTATACACTACACTATACACTACTGCACTATAAACTACACTACTATGCACTACACTATACACGACTATACACTACTACACTATAAACTACACTACTATACACTACACTATACACTACTACACTATAAATTACACTACACACTACACTACTATACATTACACTAGACACTACTACACTATAAATTACACTACACACTACACTACTATACACTACACTAGACACTACTACACTATAAATTACACTACACACTACACTACTATACGCTACACTAGACACAGACTGTAGCTCTCACTGGGGAATTATTCCCAGGCATTCCCAGGCCAGCCGAGCGACATCTCCCCACCACAACCACCACCAACACCACCGCCACCACCAACACCACCACCAACACCACCACCAACACCACCGCCACCACCAACACCACCACCAACACCACCGCCACCACCAACACCACCACCACCACAACCACCACCACCACCGCCACCACCGCCACCACCACCACCACCACCGCCACCGCCACCACCACAGCCACCACCGCCAGCAGCAGCAGCAGCGTCGGTAGAGTTCCAGGGGGAGTTTATCTGGTGGGGGGGGGGGGGGGGGGCATCCTTACCGGGTGCCCGAACCATCCCCAAATGTCTCCTCTCGATCCCGAGGAGCAGCGGCGGTAGCTCGACTCTGAGTCTCCCCCGGATTCCCGAGCTGATCGTCCGCTCACGCGAGAGTGAGCACGGCGACCTCTGCGGGGTGAACCTCGTGCCCGCCATCTCATCCTTTCGGTCATTACACAAAGCTCACGGCCATCGCAGGCCGGCGGTGGGAACGCCGATTCTAAGGTGGAGAGAAAGAGAGATGGGGGGGTGGGAGTCGGAGATTTGGGAGCGTCGCGCTCACAGTCAAAGACAATGGCCGAGCCTCAAAGGTCTCTGTCCAATTCGCTCCCCGAGATTTCTTGCAGAGATTTATTCCTCATCGCTACTGCCACGTTTCCCACACCTCTGCCTCCACCCCACACACACCTCCACCACACACACACCTCCACCCCACACACACCTCCACCCCACACACACCTCCACCCCACACACACCTCCACCACACACACACCTCCACCACACACACACCTCCACCACACACACACCTCCACCACACACCTCCACCCCACACCTCCACCACACACACCTCCACACACACCTCCACCACACACACCTCCACCCCACACACACCTCCACCACACACACCTCCACCCCACACACACCTCCACCCCACACACACCTCCACCCCACACACACCTCCACCACACACCTCCACCCCACACACACCTCCACCACACACACCTCCACCCCACACACACCTCCACCCCACACACACCTCCACCACACACACCTCCACCCCACACACACCTCCACCCCACACACACCTCCACCACACACCTCCACCCCACACACACCTCCACCACACACATACACACCTCCACCCCACACACACACCTCCACCACCGGCTCCCACGCAAAACAAATCCCAAATAAATATTTTTCTTTCTCCATTTCTATCTTTCTATCAATTTTTGTTTTTTACTTCTTCAAATAAGGCACCTCTTCATTGGACCGAAATTGCTTTCATTCCAAATATATATACACACATATATATCAAGGGCCCAGGGGTTATGAACTTGACATTGTAAGAGATGATATCTCAATCTTGGCCACCGCGTGTTGTGTCAGTGTTCGCGGTGACACATTTAACCCCTGCGGTGCACAGAAGACAAAGACAAAGGTCCCCCGTGTAGCCTGTAACAGACTGTAGGGGCAAGTGTTACTAGCGAGCAGCACCTGTAAGGCCCGCACGGCACACGAGCGGGTGGGTGACCAGCACCACGCCCGGCCGCCTTTGTCTCCCTTTGCGGCGATCTTTACTACACACCGCACCAGGTACTCATTTGAGGCTGAGTCGACCTAGGCGAGGCCCATGACGGAGTTCAGATCATCTTCACTGCTGTTAGTGGCCGTGAGCGGGAATCGAACTCGGGTCGCTGGGGGTCGCCGTGCAGAGCGCTTACAACCACAAACAAAGACAAGATCCCCCGTGTAGCCTCTACACGTTCGGAGAGAGAGAGAGAGCGGGAGAGAGAGACACACACACAGATATACAGATAAATAATGACATGTTTCTTTCTGTACAGCTCTGGACAGGAAGCCGAGAGTCCGAGCGAACATCTGGCCATGGGGAGGTCACGAGTTCAAATTCTGTTTTTTTGTTTTTTCATTTCACCTTTATTTAACCAGGTTAAAACAAAAACAAAAACCCCCATCAGGTTACAAAAACCTATTTTGCAAGGAGGAACCGGCAAAAAGTCAGCCCAAAAATACATCACCACTCTCACACACACACAATACGACACAGGACAATACAAAACATGAAATGAGCGATTACAACTCTCGATGACATTTTCGTCTCTCGGAGATTTGAAATCGGACAGCGTTACCCTCTTCCCCCGTGGACGTTGACTCAGCCCATCATCCTTGCTCGCGGGGTCGATAAAACGAGCACCGCTTTGTTGGCGGGAGAGGAGTGGTGGGGTGGGGTGGGGGGAAGTCATCAGCTGTTGTCCTAACGGATGTGATAGTAGTTGTAGTCGCCGTAGGAGTGTGGAATTTCCACCGCTGACTCTGCATGGGTTTATAAAGGTGCACATTGTGTGTGTTTGTGTGTTTATTTCAGGCGACAATTTGCGCACAACAACAACCGTACATATCAACAACAACAACAGCCGACATGCGCCACTAAGTGGCGGTGACGTCACCACGACGCTTGTGCCAGGCTAGGTGCACGTTGAGGCCACGTGAAGTGTCGAACGCCCGCTGGCAGGAGGTCACGGGGCAGACCCAGCAGGTGCCACGGGTCGACTGACTGAGATGACTGCTGGCTGATGCACCACCTGTGCCCCCTACTGTGCCAACCTGCTGTGCTTTAGCCACCCGGCGCTCCGCTCGTTGTTCTGAGCGTCGCTCCTCCGCCCTCCGTTGTTGTTGGAGGGCGACTGCCTCCAACTGCCCAGTAGCGTCCTTCACGAGCCTCCTCCTCCACAGAGGCCGATCTTGACACCGCTGGTACCAGTCATCGGCAAGTCCACTCAGCAACACGTCCTCCTGTACCACATCACTCCATCTCTTCTCTAGCCCCGTGCCGCGCCCGTTTAGCCCCCTCGCTCCGTCCGAACAAAAGCTGTTTCGGCATGCGGTGTGACTGGGCATGCGGGCTACATGACCCGCCGACACGACACAAACACGAATATCCTCAGGCATGCCCTTAACAGACTGTTGGGGCAAGTGCTGTTAGCGAGCAGCACCTGTGAAGGCCGGCACGGCACACGAGGGGGTGGGTGGCCAGCACCACGCCCGGCCGCCTTTGTCTCCCCAGTGGCGACGTTTACACAACGCACCAGGTACTCATTTGAGGCTGAGTCGACCTAGGAGAGGCACGGGACCGGTTACAATAATCGTCACTGGGTGTTGGCCGTGAGCGGGACTCGATCCCCCGGGGTCCATCAGGTTCGCAGCGCAGCGTAGCGCTAACCGCTGCACCACCGCTCCCCATTACCGCCATCACCACCGTCACAACCACTACCGCTCACCTACCCCATACACAGGCAAAGATGCCCCGTATAGCCTTTCACGGGGCTGTTGGGGCAAGTGCTGTTCGCGAGCGGCACCTCATGTGCAGCACCACGCCCGCCAGGGCCAACTTTGTCTCCCCAGTGGCGATGTTTGTATATTTTGAACTTCTTTCGCACCGTACCTAGCCGACCGTGCTGATGGGAGGTGCGGGAGAAGGAGCTCGCACCTCTGATTAGCACGGTCGGCCGCGTACGGTGCGAAAGAAGTTGAACGTACGTGTGGAACATCGTCTTCGCGTCGCTGGTGATGGTCACAATGAAAAAATATGGATTTATACAGAAGGAATCCGATAAGCCATGAAGCTCTTTTTCACAGATGTCCAGAAGTTCACTGGTTAACAAAAACATTCAACATTGCGTTGTTACTTTTCATTCTGATATTTTGAACTCGCAAAAAACACTAACAAATTATGTATTTTGTTTTGTTTTAAATGCGCTGGAGGAAAGCATTCGTGAACACCAACACGGGAGAGGGGTGAATAACAACTCTTCACAACAAGATGATGAAATATAAATCCATTGTTGTTATTGTAAAACAAAAAGAAAAACGTGAAAAGATAACCGTGGAAAAGTTTTACTTTTATCTTATTTTTATCGTCGAAAATGCCGCTACGGTGATAATTCGAATGTATGGAGCGGCTAAATACCCTGCGGCGTACATCACAGAGGGAGAAGCCAGACAGAGAACTTTGCATACAGATACAGTGAGGGAAAACTAGTATTTGATCCCCTGCTGATTTTGTACGTTTGCCCACTGACAAAGAAATGATCAGTCTGTAATTTTAATGGTAGGTTTATTTGAACGGTGAGAGACAGAATAACAACAAAAACAAAATCCAGAAAAACGCATGTCAAAAATGTTATGAATTGATTTGCATTTTAATGAGGGAAATAAGTATTTGACCCCTCTGCAAAACATGACTTAGTACTTGGTGGCAAAACCCTTGTTGGCAATCACAGAGGTCAGACGTTTCTTGTAGTTGGCCACCAGGTTTGCACACATCTCAGGAGGGATTTTGCCCCACTCCTCTTTGCAGATCTTCTCCAAGTCATTAAGGTTTCGAGGCTGACGTTTGGCAACTCGAACCTTCAGCTCCCTCCACAGATTTTCTATGGGATTAAGGTCTGGAGACTGGCTAGGCCACTCCAGGACCTTAATGTGCTTCTTCTTGAGCCACTCCTTTGTTGCCTTGGCCGTGTGTTTTGGGTCATTGTCATGCCGGAATACCCATCCACGACCCATTTATAATGCCCTGGCTGAGGGAAGGAGGTTCTCACCCAAGATTTGACGGTACATGGCCCCGTCCATCGTCCTTTTGATGCGGTGAAGTTGTCCTGTCCCCTTAGCAGAAAAACACCCCCAAAGCATAATGTTTCCACCTCCATGTTTGACGGTGGGGATGGTGTTCTTGGGGTCATAGTCAGCATTTCTCCTCCTCCAAACACGGCGAGTTGAGTTGATGCCAAAGAGCTCCATTTTGGTATCATCTGACCACAACACTTTCACCCAGTTGTCCTCTGAATCGTTCAGATGTTCATTGGCAAACTTCAGACGGGCATTTATATGTGCTTTCTTGAGCAGGGGGACCTTGCGGGCGCTGCAGGATTTCAGTCCTTTACGGCGTAGTGTGTTACCAATTGTTTTCTTGGTGACTATGGTCCCAGCTGCCTTGAGATCATTGACAAGATCCTCCCGTGTAGTTCTGGGCTGATTCCTCACCGTTCTCATGATCATTGCAACTCCACGAGGTGAGATCTTGCATGGAGCCCCATGCTGAGGGAGATTGACAGTTTTTTTGTGTTTCTTCCATTTGCGAATAATCGCACCAACTGTTGTCACCTTCTCACCAAGCTGCTTGGCAATGGTCGTGTAGCCCATTCCAGCATTGTGTAGGTCTACAATCTTGTCCCTGCCATCCTTGGACAGCTCTTTGGTCTTGGCCATGGTGGAGAGTTTGGTAACTGATTGATTGATTTCTTCTGTGGACAGGTGTCTTTTAGACAGGTAACAAGCTGAGATTAGGAGCACTCCCTTTAAGAGTGTGCTCCTGATCTCAGCTCGTTACCTGTATAAAAGACACCTGGGAGCCAGAAATCTTTCTGATTGAGAGGGGGTCAAAAACGTATTTCCCCCATTAAATTGCAAATAAACTTATAACACTTTTTAAACATGCGTTTTTCTGGATTTTTTTGTTGTTATTCTGTCTCTCACTGTTCAAATAAACCTACCATTAAAATTATAGACTGATCATTTATTTGTCAATGGGCAAACGTACAAAATCAGCAGGGGATCAAAAACTTTTCTCCCTCACTGTATGAGCTACCGTCGGATGCCGTAGAACTGCGAGAGGGGCTGGGTGCAGGCGCAACACGTGTCGTAGTAAAAAAAAAATTTCAAAATATGTACATAGAAAACAGGGGGGGAACATAGACATAGCGTAGGGCCAGAGGCTGTAGAGAGAGAGAGAGGAGGGGGGGTAGAGAGAGAGGGAAGGGGTAAGAAGGAGGAGAGCAGAGCGTGACATCTTTAATTTAAAAAGGGGGGCGGGGGAGGGTACATAAAGCAAAGCGTTGAAAAAAATAAACGAAATGATGAACGAAGCAAAGTTCCGACTACACCGAGCATCTTCTTCTTGTTTCCTCTGATCGTAAAAAAAACAGACAGAGAGAGACTTTTTTTTACTTTTAAACAACTTTTATTGCCGCCAGCAGCAAAAGCGCTGGTGACGATTTCGATATGAAACGCACAAAGCCACCGGCGACACAAAATGAAAATAAACGCTACAAATCCACGCGCTGTGGCGCTAAAAACACACCGCGCACAACACGAAAGAAAAGTCACGTGGTGGTTGTGGTGGTGGTTGTGGTGGTGGAAGTAGTGGTGGTTGTGGTGGTGGTTGTGGTGGTTGTGGTGGTGGTTGTGGTGGTGGTTGTGGTGGTGGAAGTAGTGGTAGTTGTTGTGGTGGTTGTGGTGGTGGTTGTGGTGGTGGTGGTTGTGGTTGTGGTGGTTGTGATGGTGGTTGTGGTGGTTGTGGTGGTGGTGGTGGTTGTGGTGGTGGTTGTGGTGGTGGTTGTGGTGGTTGTGGTGGTGGTTGTGGTGGTAGTGGTTGTGGTGGTGGTTGTGGTGGTTGTGGTGGTGGTGGTTGTGGTGGTGGTGGTTGTGGTGGTGGTTGTGGTGGTGGTGGTTGTGGTGGTGGTGGTGGTTGTGGTGGTGGTTGTGGTAGTGGTTGTGGTGGTTGTGGTGCTTGTGGTGGTGGTGGTGGTTGTGGTGGTGGTTGTGGTGGTGGTGGTTGTGGTGGTGGTTGTGGTGGTTGTGGTGGTGGTGGTGGTTGTGGTGGTGGTTGTGGTGGTGGTTGTGGTAGTGGTTGTCGTGGTTGTGGTGGTGGTTGTGGTGGTGGTGGTCATCGCGCACGCCACGTTGACACGAGCGAGCGCTTCAGAAGGTGAACACGTGAGGTGGTGCCGTCCACGCTGGTTACAGAGAGGGGCTTGTCCGGCTCCCCAGCGTTCGAAGAAGACGCGCTGCACATCACCGACACGTGTGTGTGGTAGAAGGAGGGGGTGATGTAGGCGCGGAGGAGGTAAAGTGGAAAAGGTTGGGGAGTATTGGGAGGAAGAGTTGGGTGAGGAGGAGGAGGAGGAGGTGGTGTAGGAGGTTGTAGGCGAGGAGGTAAAGAAGGAGGCAGAAGGAGGGGGTGGTGGAGGAGGTGATGGAGGGGGGAGGTGTAGGAGGGGGATGAGAAGATGGTGGAGGAGGTAGAGTGCAGGAGTTGGAGAAGGAGGCAGAAGGAGGGGGTGGTGGAGGAGGTGGATGGAGGGGTAAGGAGGGCTAGGAGAAGGTGGAGGATGAGGTGGTACAGGAGGAGGTGTAGGAGCGAGGGAGGTGTAGCAGTGGGGTAGGGAGGGGAGCAGGAGATGGAGTAGGAGGTTGGGTGTAGGAGTTGCTCTGTCGAAGTGAGTCACTGTACTAGTAGTTGTCATTGCGCACAACGCGTGCCAGTCGATCCCCCATCAATAGGGCTTCGCCACTCTCCCCCTTCCCTCCCTCTCTCTTTCCATCCCTCTCAATCTCTCTCTTCCTCCATCTCCCCTCTCTCTCCCCCTTACGTCCCTCTCTCTCCCCCTTCCATCCCTCTCTCTCTCTCTCTCTTCCTCCCTCTCCCCCTTCCATCCCTCTCTCTTTCCATCCCTCTCACTCTCTCTCTTCCTCCCTCTCCCCTCTCTCTCCCCCTTACGTCCCTCTCTCTCCCCCTTCCATCCCTCTCTCTCTCTCTCTTCCTCCCTCTCCCCCTTCCAACCCTCTCTCTTTCCATCCCTCTCAATCTCTCTCTTCCTCCCTCTCCCATCTCTCTCCCCCTTACGTCCCTCTCTCTCCCCCTTCCATCCCTTTCTCTCTCTCTTCCTCCCTCTCCCCCTTCCATCCCTCTCTCTTTCCATCCCTCTCTTTCTCTTCCTCCCTCTCCCCCTTCCATCCCTCTCTCTCCCCCTTCCATCCCTCTCTCTCTCTCTCCCTCCCTCTCCCCCTTCCAACCCTCTCTCTCTCTCTTCCTCACTCTCCCACTTCCATCCCTCTCTCTCTCTCTCTCTTTTCACTACGAGGTTCCACTTGTTTATGCAAAGACAATGACAAAATCCAGATTTTAACCACAACCTCCACCAGCCCCACTCTCTTCCTCCCTCTCCCCTTCCCTCTATATATCTTGCCGAGGCGGCGTTTATCCCCCCCATCCATCTCCCACCCCCGGAGCACACCACCGCTCCCTCCCCCCCCCGCCCCCCCCACATCGCCGGGGACGCGAGGCCGATCCAAAACGCCAGCGCGTGGCCCCGCAAATCGACGTTGAGGATCATTCGGGAGAGAGAGGTGAGCGGGAGAGAGAGAGGGGAGAGCGAGATAGGGTGTAAGTGAGAGAGAGGGGAGAGCGAGAGAGAGAGAAGGGGCGAGAGAGAGAGGGGAGAGAGCGAGAGAGGGTGTAAGTGAGAGAGAGGGGAGAGCGAGAGAGAGAGAAGGGGCGAGAGAGAGAGAGAGAAAGGAGAGCGAGAGAGGGTGTAAGTGAGAGAGAGAGAGGGGAGAGCGAGAGAAAGAGAGAAGGGGCGAGAGAGAGAGAGGGGAGAGAGCGAGAGAGGGTGTAAGTGAGAGAGCGGGGAGAGCGAGAGAGAGAGAGAAGGGGCGAGAGAGAGAGAGGGGAGAGAGCGAGATAGGGTGTAAGTGAGAGAGAGGGGAGAGCGAGAGAGAGAGAAGGGGCGAGAGAGAGAGAGAGGGGAGAGAGCGAGAGAGGGTGTAAGTGAGAGAGAGGGGAGAGCGAGAGAGAGAGAGAAGGGGCGAGAGAGAGAGAGAGGAGAGAGAGCGAGTGAGGGTGTAAGTGAGAGAGAGGGGAGAGCGAGAGAGAGAGAAGGGACGAGAGAGAGAGAGGAGAGAGAGCGAGAGAGGGGGGCGAAAGACGCTGCCTCGTTCTTCTTCATCCAGGAGACGCATCTCAGGGACCTCATCGCGGTGTCCCAGAGCTTGGGCATCACAAATCGCGTTTCTGGCCCTTGACCCGGAAAAAAAGCTTTTTGACGGAGTGGACCACAAATACCTCCTGGGAACTCCTCAAGACCTTTGGTTTTGGGGATGGTTTTGCACGAACGATCCGCCTACTCAACACCGAGGCGGAGTGCGTGATCAAGATCAACGGGCGCCCTCACTGCCCCGGTCAAATTCGAGCGAGGAGTGAGACAGGGATGCCCATTGTCGAGCCAAACTTCACGCCCTGGCTTTAGAGCCTTTCCTGAGTCTCATAAGGCGGAGACTCAGCGGCCCGGTGCTCAGGGAACCAAGCGTCAAGTTGGTCCTGACGGCATACGCTGGAGACGTCCTCCTCCTCATCCTGCGCTCCCTGGCTGATGTCGCCCTGCTGCACGAGTGCCAGGAGGTCTTTTCGAAGGCCTCCTCATCAAAAATGAACTGGCAAAAGTGCAGCGGGCTGCTGGTGGGAGCGTGGGACATGACCAAGTGTCCCGAGAAGGCAAAAGCCATCAATTGGAGCACAACATCGCTGCTGTACCACCTGGGGGTGTTCCTGGGACCAGAGGAGGAACCACCGCCGAGGAACTGGGTCGAGCTGGAGGAGAAGGTGGAGGAGCGGCTGGGCACCTGGAGTCGCCTGTGCAAGTTCCTCACCTTCAGGACAAAGACGTTGTTGGTGAACCAGCTGGTGACGTCCATGCTGTGGCACCGACTCTTCTCCCTGCACCACCCCATGAGCCTCGTCAACGTGCCTCAGAAGCGAGTCCTCGACTTATTCTGGTCGGGTAGAGGACACCAGAGTCGCGGCTGGGGTCCTGGTCCTGCCACTGAACGAGAGCGGTCACGGGCCGGTGTGCGTGCGGAGTCAGCTGGCCACCTTCTGACTCCAGGCCACACGAAAGTTCCTGCACGCCGCCCATGCACCGGCCTGGAGCGTCACGGCCTCCTTCCTCCTGAAACAGCTGGGGGAGGGTCTGCAGTGCTCCAAGCAACTATTCTACATGGACCTGCAGGGCCTCCCACTGGGACAGCTGCCACCTTTCTACAGGAACGTCCTGCAGACATGGAGCTCCCTCGCCGTCAGGAGGCTGAACCAGACGCGATCGGCCGAGGATCTGGTCTTCGAACCGATCCTCAGGAACCCCGCAGACAAAGCTGCCATCCACCACCACCACCCCCGGCATGGAGAAGCGCCTCGCCAATGCGCGGCTCACCAGGATGGGAGATCTGGTGGAGCCTGAAACACGGAGGCCAGTGGCTCGGACCGGCAGACATGGCCGCAAAGACAGGGGGGCTGCAGTCGCTCCGGGTGGCTGCCCGGATCCTGGCCGAAGCCAAGGGGGCCTTCTCAGCGGCAGCGATGGGGAGAACGCCCCCCATCGGCGTTGGGGATGACGAGGCCCCTCTCGGCCCCCCTCCACCGGAGCTTGCCGTCGTGCAACTGCATCGCCAATGCCGACAAACGAAGGCGGATCGCAACCTGTGGCGGCTGGAAGACCTGCCGGAGGTGGCCTTCGCAAACGTAAAGAGAAAGGTGCTCTACTCCTACATGGTCCGGTTCCACCAACAGGACACCCCGAGGAGCCACAAGGACCATGCCTGGAGGAGAGCCCTGCCCTGCGTCTCTCTGAAGAGGCCTCGCTGGAGGCAACTCCACTCCAGCCCGACATACGACCGCATCGGCGACCTCAGCTGGAGCATCGCCCACGGCACCGTCACTACCAACGCCACCCTGGCGCGCTTCACCGACACGTCCCCGGAGTGCCGGTTCTGCGGTAAAGTGGAGACGGTGGCGCACCAATACGTGGAGTGCAAGAGCCTGGACTCGCTGTTCAAGGTCCTGAGAAACATCCTCCTAAGGTTCAGCCTCCACTTCTCCCCGACGGTCCTCATCTTTGGACACCCGAAGGCCGACGGACCCCAACATCTTCAGGGGCTGGTCAACGTGCTCTTCGGCTACGCCAAGCTCGCCATGTACAGGGCGGGGAAGGTGGCCCTGGAGGGGCAACGTCCGGCCAGCAGCCTGGGCATCTTCCGCGCTCTGGTCGGAGCCAGGGTGTGGGCCCGGAGTTCCGCCATGCGCGGCTGACCCACGTCGTGCCGGCCTTCAAGGAGCAGTGGGCACTGGAGGAAGGCCGCGTGCTCGGTGGGGGAAGACGGTAGAGAGCTCTGTGCATGCGGATTGTGAGCTACCCGTCGGAGGCCGTGAGACTGCGAGGAGGGCCGGATGCAGATGCAGCACTTGTAAAACATTAGAAGGGAGAGCGAGAAAGGGGAGAGAACGAGACAGAGGGAGGAGCGAGAGAGGGGGGAGAGCGAGAGAGAAGGGGGCGAGAGAGAGGGGAGGGGGGGAAGAGAGGGGAGAGCGAGAGAGAGGGGGATGATAGCGAGAGAGAGGGACAGCGAGGGAGACAGAGAAGCGAGTGATGGGGTGGGCTGGCTCTGGAGAGAGATTCGTGCCAAATGACCACGGTTCTGAACAAGTCCAAATGTCTGTGTGTGTCTGTGTGTGTGTCTGTGTGTGTGTCTGTGTGTCTGTCTGCGTGTGTGTCTGTGTGTGTGTGTGAAGGTGTGTGTCTGTGTTAGATTGTGGATCTGTATAAGTCCACGCGTCTGTCTCTGCGTCTGTGTGCCCACTCGCTAAACTGCTGCGACTGGTTTCAGCAGCACTCATTCAAGCGAGACCACCTGGTCCAGACTCTCACCTGGCTCAGGGTCTCACCTGGTCCAGACTCTCACCTGGTCCAGACTCTCACCTGGTCCAGACTCTCACCTGGTCCAGACTCTCACCTGGTCCAGACTCTCACCTGGTTCAGGGTCTCACCTGGTCCAGACTCTCACCTGGTCCAGTCACTCACCTGGTTCAGGGTCTCACCTGGTCCAGACTCTCACCTGGTCCAGACTCTCACCTGGTCCAGACTCTCACCTGGTCCAGACTCTCACCTGGTCCAGACTCTCACCTGGTTCAGGGTCTCACCTGGTCCAGACTCTCACCTGGTCCAGACTCTCACCTGGTCCAGACTCTCACCTGGTCCAGACTCTCACCTGGTCCAGACTCTCACCTGGTCCAGGGTCTCACCTGGCTCAGGGTCTCACCTGGTCCAGACTCTCACCTGGTCCAGACTCTCACCTGGTCCAGACTCTCACCTGGCTCAGGGTCTCACCTGGTCCAGACTCTCACCTGGTCCAGACTCTCACCTGGTTCAGGGTCTCACCTGGTCCAGACTCTCACCTGGTCCAGACTCTCACCTGGTCCAGACTCTCACCTGGTCCAGACTCTCACCTGGTCCAGACTCTCACCTGGTCCAGACTCTCACCTGGTCCAGACTCTCACCTGGTCCAGACTCTCACCTGGTTCAGGGTCTCACCTGGTCCAGACTCTCACCTGGTCCAGACTCTCACCTGGTCCAGACTCTCACCTGGTTCAGACTCTCACCTGGTCCAGACTCTCACCTGGTTCAGGGTCTCACATGGTCCAGACTCTCACCTGGCTCAGGGTCTCACCTGGTCCAGACTCTCACCTGGTCCAGACTCTCACCTGGCTCAGGGTCTCACCTGGTCCAGACTCTCACCTGGTCCAGACTCTCACCTGGTTCAGGGTCTCACCTGGTCCAGACTCTCACCTGGCTCAGGGTCTCACCTGGTCCAGACTCTCACCTGGTCCAGACTCTCACCTGGCTCAGGGTCTCACCTGGTCCAGACTCTCACCTGGTCCAGACTCTCACCTGGTTCAGGGTCTCACCTGGTCCAGACTCTCACCTGGTCCAGACTCTCACCTGGTTCAGGGTCTCACCTGGTCCAGACTCTCACCTGGTTCAGACTCTCACCTGGTTCAGTGTCTCACCTGGTCCAGACTCTCACCTGGTCCAGACTCTCACCTGGTTCAGGGTCTCACCTGGTCCAGACTCTCACCTGGTCCAGACTCTCACCTGGTCCAGACTCTCACCTGGTTCAGACTCTCACCTGGTTCAGGGTCTCACCTGGTCCAGACTCTCACCTGGTCCAGACTCTCACCTGGTCCAGACTCTCACCTGGTTCAGGGTCTCACCTGGTCCAGACTCTCACCTGGTCCAGACTCTCACCTGGTCCAGACTCTCACCTGGTTCAGGGTCTCACCTGGTCCAGACTCTCACCTGGTCCAGACTCTCACCTGGTCCAGACTCTCACCTGGTTCAGGGTCTCACCTGGTCCAGACTCTCACCTGGTTCAGTCACTCACCTGGTCCAGACTCTCACCTGGTCCAGTCTCTTACCTGGTTCAGGGTCTCACCTGGTCCAGACTCTCACCTGGTCCAGACTCTCACCTGGTCCAGACTCTCACCTGGTCCAGACTCTCACCTGGTCCAGACTCTCACCTGGTTCAGGGTCTCACCTGTCCAGACTCTCACCTGGTCCAGACTCTCACCTGGTCCAGACTCTCACCTGGTCCAGACTCTCACCTGGTTCAGGGTCTCACCTGGTCCAGACTCTCACCTGGTTCAGTCACTCACCTGGTCCAGACTCTCACCTGGTCCAGACTCTCACCTGGTCCAGACTCTCACCTGGTCCAGACTCTCACCTGGTCCAGACTCTCACCTGGTCCAGACTCTCACCTGGTCCAGTCACTCACCTGGTTCAGGGTCTCACCTGGTCCAGACTCTCACCTGGTCCAGACTCTCACCTGGTCCAGACTCTCACCTGGTCCAGACTATCACCTGGTCCAGACTCTCACCTGGTCCAGACCCTCACCTGGTTCAGTCACTCACCTGGTCCAGACTCTCACCTGGTTCAGACTCTCACCTGGTCCAGACTCTCACCTGGTCCAGACTCTCACCTGGTCCAGACTCTCACCTGGTTCAGTCTCTCATCTGGGTCAGTCTCTCACCTGGTCCAGACTCTCACCTGGTTCAGTCTCTCACCTGGTCCAGACTCTCACCTGGTTCAGTCTCTCACCTGGTCCAGACTCTCACCTGGTTCAGTCACTCACCTGGTTCAGACTCTCACCTGGTCCAGACTCTCACCTGGTTCAGGGTCTCACCTGGTCCAGACTCTCACCTGGTCCAGACTCTCACCTGGTCCAGACTCTCACCTGGTCCAGACTCTCACCTGGTCCAGACTCTCACCTGGTCCAGACTCTCACCTGGTTCAGACTCTCACCTGGTCCAGACTCTCACCTGGTCCAGACTCTCACCTGGTCCAGACTCTCACCTGGTTCAGTCTCTCATCTGGGTCAGTCTCTCACCTGGTCCAGACTGTCACCTGGTTCAGTCTCTCACCTGGTCCAGACTCTCACCTGGTTCAGTCTCTCACCTGGTCCAGACTCTCACCTGGTTCAGTCACTCACCTGGTTCAGACTCTCACCTGGTCCAGACTCTCACCTGGTTCAGGGTCTCACCTGGTCCAGACTCTCACCTGGTCCAGACTCTCACCTGGTCCAGACTCTCACCTGGTCCAGACTCTCACCTGGTCCAGACTCTCACCTGGTCCAGACTCTCACCTGGTCCAGACTCTCACCTGGTTCAGGGTCTCACCTGGTCCAGTCTCTCACCTGGTCCAGACTCTCACCTGGTCCAGACTCTCACCTGGTCCAGACTCTCACCTGGTCCAGACTCTCACCTGGTCCAGACTCTCACCTGGTCCAGACTCTCACCTGGTCCAGACTCTCACCTGGTTCAGTCACTCATCTGGGTCAGTCTCTCACCTGGTCCAGACTCTCACCTGGTTCAGTCACTCACCTGGTTCAGGGTCTCACCTGGTCCAGTCTCTTACCTGGTCCAGACTCTCACCTGGTCCAGACTCTCACCTGGTTCAGGGTCTCACCTGGTCCAGACTCTCACCTGGTCCAGACTCTCACCTGGTCCAGACTCTCACCTGGTTCAGGGTCTCACCTGGTCCAGACTCTCACCTGGTCCAGACTCTCACCTGGTCCAGACTCTCACCTGGTTCAGTCACTCACCTGGTTCAGTCACTCACCTGGTTCAGTCACTCACCTGGTCCAGCCTGTCACCTGGTCCAGACTCTCACCTGGTTCAGGGTCTCACCTGGTCCAGACTCTCACCTGGTTCAGTCACTCACCTGGTCCAGACTCTCACCTGGTCCAGACTCTCACCTGGTCCAGACTCTCACCTGGTTCACTCTCTCACCTGGTTCAGGGTCTCACCTGGTCCAGACTCTCACCTGGTCCAGACTCTCACCTGGTCCAGACTCTCACCTGGTCCAGACTCTCACCTGGTCCAGACTCTCACCTGGTCCAGACTCTCACCTGGTCCAGACTCTCACCTAGTCCAGACTCTCACCTGGTCCAGACTCTCACCTGGTCCAGACTCTCACCTGGTCCAGACTCTCACCTGGTCCAGACTCTCACCTGGTTCAGACTCTCACCTGGTCCAGACTCTCACCTGGTCCAGACTCTCACCTGGTTCAGACTCTCACCTGGTTCAGGCTCTCACCTGGTCCAGACTCTCACCTGGTCCAGACTCTCACCTGGTCCAGACTCTCACCTGGTCCAGACTCTCACCTGGTCCAGACTCTCACCTGGTCCAGACTCTCACCTGGTCCAGATTCTCACCTGGTCCAGACTCTCACCTGGTTCAGTCTCTCACCTGGTTCAGGGCCTCACCTGGTCCAGTCTCTTACCTGGTTCAGACTCTCACCTGGTTCAGACTCTCACCTGGTTCAGTCTCTTACCTGGATCAGACTCTCACCTGGTTCAGACTATCACCTCGTTCAGTCTCTCACCTGGTCCAGACTCTCACCTGGTTCAGACTCTCACCTGGTTCAGACTCTCAACTGGTTCATGGTCTCACGTCGTTCAGACTCTCACCTGGTTCAGACTCCCACCTGGTTCAGACTCTCACCTGGTTCAGGCCCTCACCTGGTTCAGACTCTCACCTGGTTCAGCCTCTCACCTGGTTCAGACTCTCACCTGGTTCAGACTCTCACCTGGTTCAAACTCTCACCTGGTTCAGACTCTCAACTGGTTCATGGTCTCACGTCGTTCAGACTCTCACCTGGTTCAGACCCCCACCTGGTTCAGACTCTCACCTGGTTCGGGCCCTCACCTGGTTCAGACTCTCACCTGGTTCAGCCTCTCACCTGGTTCAGACTCTCACCTGGTTCAGGGTCTCACCTGGTTCAGACTCTCAACTGGTTCAGGGTCTCACCTCGTTCAGACTCTCACCTGGTTCAGGGCCTCACCTGGTTCAGACTCTCCCCTGGTTCACTCTCTCACCTGGATCAACGTCTCTCACCTCGTTCAGACTCTCACCTGGTTCAGTCTCTCACCTGGTTCAGTCTCTCACCTGTTTCAGACACTCACCTGGTTCAGTCTCTCACCTGGTTCAGTCTCTCACCTGGTTCAGTCACTCACCTGTTTCAGACACTCACCTGGTTCAGTCTCTCACCTGTTTCAGACTCTCACCTGGTTCAGACTCTCACCTGGTTCAGGCTCTCACCTGGTTCAGACTCTCACCTGGTTCAGCCTCTCACCTCGTTCAGACTCTCACCTGGTTCAGACTCTCACCTGGTTCAGTCTCTTACCTGGTTCAGACTCTCACCTGGTTCAGACTCTCACCTGGTTCAGACTCTCACCTGGTTCAGACTCTCAACTGGTTCATGGTCTCACGTCGTTCAGACTCTCACCTGGTTCAGACTCCCACCTGGTTCAGACTCTCACCTGGTTCAGGCCCTCACCTGGTTCAGACTCTCACCTGGTTCAGCCTCTCACCTGGTTCAGACTCTCACCTGGTTCAGACTCTCACCTGGTTCAGACTCTCAACTGGTTCATGGTCTCACGTCGTTCAGACTCTCACCTGGTTCAGACTCCCACCTGGTTCAGACTCTCACCTGGTTCGGGCCCTCACCTGGTTCAGACTCTCACCTGGTTCAGTCTCTCACCTGGTTCATACTCTCACCTGGTTCAGACTCTCACCTGGTTCAGACTCTCACCTGGTTCAGGGTCTCACCTGGTTCAGACTCTCAACTGGTTCAGGGTCTCACCTCGTTCAGACTCTCACCTGGTTCAGGGCCTCACCTGGTTCAGACTCTCTCCTGGTTCACTCTCTCACCTGGATCAACGTCTCTCACCTCGTTCAGACTCTCACCTGGTTCAGTCTCTCACCTGGTTCAGTCTCTCACCTGTTTCAGACACTCACCTGGTTCAGTCTCTCACCTGGTTCAGTCTCTCACCTGGTTCAGTCTCTCACCTGTTTCAGACACTCACCTGGTTCAGTCTCTCACCTGGTCCAGACTCTCACCTGGTTCAGGGTCTCACCTGGTCCAGACTCTCACCTGGTCCAGACTCTCACCTGGTTCAGGGTCTCACCTGGTCCAGACTCTCACCTGGTTCAGACTCTCACCTGGTTCAGGGTCTCACCTGGTCCAGACTCTCACCTGGTCCAGACTCTCACCTGGTTCAGGGTCTCACCTGGTCCAGACTCTCACCTGGTCCAGACTCTCACCTGGTCCAGACTCTCACCTGGTCCAGACTCTCACCTGGTTCAGACTCTCACCTGGTTCAGGGTCTCACCTGGTCCAGACTCTCACCTGGTCCAGACTCTCACCTGGTCCAGACTCTCACCTGGTTCAGGGTCTCACCTGGTCCAGACTCTCACCTGGTCCAGACTCTCACCTGGTCCAGACTCTCACCTGGTTCAGGGTCTCACCTGGTCCAGACTCTCACCTGGTCCAGACTCTCACCTGGTCCAGACTCTCACCTGGTTCAGGGTCTCACCTGGTCCAGACTCTCACCTGGTTCAGTCACTCACCTGGTCCAGACTCTCACCTGGTCCAGTCTCTTACCTGGTTCAGGGTCTCACCTGGTCCAGACTCTCACCTGGTCCAGACTCTCACCTGGTCCAGACTCTCACCTGGTCCAGACTCTCACCTGGTCCAGACTCTCACCTGGTCCAGACTCTCACCTGTCCAGACTCTCACCTGGTCCAGACTCTCACCTGGTCCAGACTCTCACCTGGTCCAGACTCTCACCTGGTTCAGGGTCTCACCTGGTCCAGACTCTCACCTGGTTCAGTCACTCACCTGGTCCAGACTCTCACCTGGTCCAGACTCTCACCTGGTCCAGACTCTCACCTGGTCCAGACTCTCACCTGGTCCAGACTCTCACCTGGTCCAGTCACTCACCTGGTTCAGGGTCTCACCTGGTCCAGACTCTCACCTGGTCCAGACTCTCACCTGGTCCAGACTCTCACCTGGTCCAGACTATCACCTGGTCCAGACTCTCACCTGGTCCAGACCCTCACCTGGTTCAGTCACTCACCTGGTCCAGACACTCACCTGGTTCAGACTCTCACCTGGTCCAGACTCTCACCTGGTCCAGACTCTCACCTGGTCCAGACTCTCACCTGGTTCAGTCTCTCATCTGGGTCAGTCTCTCACCTGGTCCAGACTCTCACCTGGTTCAGTCTCTCACCTGGTCCAGACTCTCACCTGGTTCAGTCTCTCACCTGGTCCAGACTCTCACCTGGTTCAGTCACTCACCTGGTTCAGACTCTCACCTGGTCCAGACTCTCACCTGGTTCAGGGTCTCACCTGGTCCAGACTCTCACCTGGTCCAGACTCTCACCTGGTCCAGACTCTCACCTGGTCCAGACTCTCACCTGGTCCAGACTCTCACCTGGTTCAGACTCTCACCTGGTCCAGACTCTCACCTGGTCCAGACTCTCACCTGGTCCAGACTCTCACCTGGTTCAGTCTCTCATCTGGGTCAGTCTCTCACCTGGTCCAGACTCTCACCTGGTTCAGTCTCTCACCTGGTCCAGACTCTCACCTGGTTCAGTCTCTCACCTGGTCCAGACTCTCACCTGGTTCAGTCACTCACCTGGTTCAGACTCTCACCTGGTCCAGACTCTCACCTGGTTCAGGGTCTCACCTGGTCCAGACTCTCACCTGGTCCAGACTCTCACCTGGTCCAGACTCTCACCTGGTCCAGACTCTCACCTGGTCCAGACTCTCACCTGGTCCAGACTCTCACCTGGTCCAGACTCTCACCTGGTTCAGGGTCTCACCTGGTTCAGGGTCTCACCTGGTCCAGTCTCTCACCTGGTCCAGACTCTCACCTGGTCCAGACTCTCACCTGGTCCAGACTCTCACCTGGTCCAGACTCTCACCTGGTCCAGACTCTCACCTGGTCCAGACTCTCACCTGGTTCAGTCACTCATCTGGGTCAGTCTCTCACCTGGTCCAGACTCTCACCTGGTTCAGTCACTCACCTGGTTCAGGGTCTCACCTGGTCCAGTCTCTTACCTGGTCCAGACTCTCACCTGGTCCAGACTCTCACCTGGTTCAGGGTCTCACCTGGTCCAGACTCTCACCTGGTCCAGACTCTCACCTGGTCCAGACTCTCACCTGGTTCAGGGTCTCACCTGGTCCAGACTCTCACCTGGTCCAGACTCTCACCTGGTCCAGACTCTCACCTGGTTCAGTCACTCACCTGGTTCAGTCACTCACCTGGTTCAGTCACTCACCTGGTCCAGCCTGTCACCTGGTCCAGACTCTCACCTGGTTCAGGGTCTCACCTGGTCCAGACTCTCACCTGGTTCAGTCACTCACCTGGTCCAGACTCTCACCTGGTCCAGACTCTCACCTGGTCCAGACTCTCACCTGGTTCACTCTCTCACCTGGTTCAGGGTCTCACCTGGTCCAGACTCTCACCTGGTCCAGACTCTCACCTGGTCCAGACTCTCACCTGGTCCAGACTCTCACCTGGTCCAGACTCTCACCTGGTCCAGACTCTCACCTAGTCCAGACTCTCACCTGGTCCAGACTCTCACCTGGTCCAGACTCTCACCTGGTCCAGACTCTCACCTGGTCCAGACTCTCACCTGGTTCAGACTCTCACCTGGTCCAGACTCTCACCTGGTCCAGACTCTCACCTGGTTCAGACTCTCACCTGGTTCAGGCTCTCACCTGGTCCAGACTCTCACCTGGTCCAGACTCTCACCTGGTCCAGACTCTCACCTGGTCCAGACTCTCACCTGGTCCAGACTCTCACCTGGTCCAGACTCTCACCTGGTCCAGACTCTCACCTGGTCCAGACTCTCACCTGGTCCAGACTCTCACCTGGTCCAGATTCTCACCTGGTCCAGACTCTCACCTGGTTCAGTCTCTCACCTGGTTCAGGGCCTCACCTGGTCCAGTCTCTTACCTGGTTCAGACTCTCACCTGGTTCAGACTCTCACCTGGTTCAGTCTCTTACCTGGTTCAGACTCTCACCTGGTTCAGACTATCACCTCGTTCAGTCTCTCACCTGGTCCAGACTCTCACCTGGTTCAGACTCTCACCTGGTTCAGACTCTCAACTGGTTCATGGTCTCACGTCGTTCAGACTCTCACCTGGTTCAGACTCCCACCTGGTTCAGACTCTCACCTGGTTCAGGCCCTCACCTGGTTCAGACTCTCACCTGGTTCAGCCTCTCACCTGGTTCAGACTCTCACCTGGTTCAGACTCTCACCTGGTTCAAACTCTCACCTGGTTCAGACTCTCAACTGGTTCATGGTCTCACGTCGTTCAGACTCTCACCTGGTTCAGACCCCCACCTGGTTCAGACTCTCACCTGGTTCGGGCCCTCACCTGGTTCAGACTCTCACCTGGTTCAGTCTCTCACCTGGTTCAGACTCTCACCTGGTTCAGCCTCTCACCTGGTTCAGACTCTCACCTGGTTCAGGGTCTCACCTGGTTCAGACTCTCAACTGGTTCAGGGTCTCACCTCGTTCAGACTCTCACCTGGTTCAGGGCCTCACCTGGTTCAGACTCTCCCCTGGTTCACTCTCTCACCTGGATCAACGTCTCTCACCTCGTTCAGACTCTCACCTGGTTCAGTCTCTCACCTGGTTCAGTCTCTCACCTGTTTCAGACACTCACCTGGTTCAGTCTCTCACCTGGTTCAGTCTCTCACCTGGTTCAGTCACTCACCTGTTTCAGACACTCACCTGGTTCAGTCTCTCACCTGTTTCAGACTCTCACCTGGTTCAGACTCTCACCTGGTTCAGGCTCTCACCTGGTTCAGACTCTCACCTGGTTCAGCCTCTCACCTCGTTCAGACTCTCACCTGGTTCAGACTCTCACCTGGTTCAGTCTCTTACCTGGTTCAGACTCTCACCTGGTTCAGACTCTCACCTGGTTCAGACTCTCACCTGGTTCAGACTCTCAACTGGTTCATGGTCTCACGTCGTTCAGACTCTCACCTGGTTCAGACTCCCACCTGGTTCAGACTCTCACCTGGTTCAGGCCCTCACCTGGTTCAGACTCTCACCTGGTTCAGCCTCTCACCTGGTTCAGACTCTCACCTGGTTCAGACTCTCACCTGGTTCAGACTCTCAACTGGTTCATGGTCTCACGTCGTTCAGACTCTCACCTGGTTCAGACTCCCACCTGGTTCAGACTCTCACCTGGTTCGGGCCCTCACCTGGTTCAGACTCTCACCTGGTTCAGTCTCTCACCTGGTTCATACTCTCACCTGGTTCAGACTCTCACCTGGTTCAGACTCTCACCTGGTTCAGGGTCTCACCTGGTTCAGACTCTCAACTGGTTCAGGGTCTCACCTCGTTCAGACTCTCACCTGGTTCAGGGCCTCACCTGGTTCAGACTCTCTCCTGGTTCACTCTCTCACCTGGATCAACGTCTCTCACCTCGTTCAGACTCTCACCTGGTTCAGTCTCTCACCTGGTTCAGTCTCTCACCTGTTTCAGACACTCACCTGGTTCAGTCTCTCACCTGGTTCAGTCTCTCACCTGGTTCAGTCTCTCACCTGTTTCAGACACTCACCTGGTTCAGTCTCTCACCTGTTTCAGACTCTCACCTGGTTCAGACTCTCACCTGGTTCAGGCTCTCACCTGGTTCAGACTCTCACCTGGTTCAGCCTCTCACCTCGTTCAGACTCTCACCTGGTTCAGACTCTCACCTGGTTCAGACTCTCACCTGGTTCAGGCTCTCACCTGGTTCAGACCCTCACCTGGTTCAGTCTCTCACCTGTTTCAGACACTCACCTGGTTCAGGCCCTCACCTGGTTCAGACTCTCACCTGGTTCAGGCTCTCACCTGGTTCAGACTCTCACCTGGTTCAGCCTCTCACCTGGTTCAGACTCTCACCTGGTTCAGGCTCTCACCTGGTTCAGACTCTCACCTGGTTCAGCCTCTCATCTGGTTCAGACTCTCACCTGGTTCAGTCTTTCACCTGGTTCAGGGCCTCACCTGGTTCAGGCTCTCACCTGGTTCAGACTCTCACCTGGTTCAGACTCTCATCTGGTTCAGACTCTCACCTGGTTCGGGCCCTCACCTGGTTCAGACTCTCACCTGGTTCAGGGTCTCACCTGGTTCATGTCTCACCTGGTTCAGACTCTCACCTGGTCCAGACTCTCACCTGGTTAAGGCTCTCACCTGGTTCAGGGTCTCACCTGGTTCAGACTCTCACCTGGTTCAGACTCTCACCTGGTTTAGGCCTCACCTGGTTCAGACTCTCACCTGGTTCAGGCTCTCACCTGGTTCAGAGAATTCCATTGTGTTATATTTTCATTATTTTATTGTTTCCCTTCTACGTGGTGACTTTACCGAAAGAACCAAGAATATGAACCTATTATTACGTTTCATACTTTGATACTGGCGAATAAAAGGTATGAGACCGTCCATAAATGACGTCATGCGATTTTGTACGATTTTCGACCCCCCCTCGTCACACGGCGTCACAAAAAAGTCAGACCCCCCCCCTCAAATATGACGTCACAAAGCTCTACCCCCCTCCCCCCCCCCCAAAACCATATTTCCATTTTGAAAATATACCATGCTTCAAATCGCCTTAAACTATTGTCATTGTAGTGGGTATTTAATGTGGCGCTGCACTCTGATGTTGTAGGAGAAAACATTCATTAAAAAGTCTATTAAATTAAGTAGAACGTGTTGTCTATATTTATTTAAAGTTGCGCGTTTTGATGTGACGTCACATTTCTCAAACACCCGCCCCCACCCTCGTCACACATCGTCACAAATGTCTGACCCCCCCCCCCCACCACCCTAGGTGCGTGACGTCATTTATGGACGGCCCCCCCTATATTCCCAACGATGTAGCTGCTCATCCCCTGCTATGAACGCTCTGATAGTGGCATTGTTCTTGTACCGGTCGCCTTTTGGCGCTGTTCTCCGGTGGGACACCGGTGGTGAGACTGGGCCATGAAGAATTACGCCGTCTCTGGTGTAGACCAATCAGTGGCAAAGGACAACGCATCGCCGATCAATTATCAGAGCCACGTGTTTGTGTTTCCATGTTCACCACAACGAGCGCCGTGTGTGCGGGTTAACGTGCAAGCAGCTTGATTCCTCGCGAAAAAAAAAGTTTCTTATTTGGTGTTTGAACATCTTAGCACAGCTCCTGGTCGATTGCCAGCAAGGGTAGGAACCTATTGTTATGTTTTAATATTCAGCAGCCAGCCGTGACGCTGACTGATTGTGAATAAGCTGTTGGCATTTTCATTTCCTCCTCCCCTTGATTAAAAATATATATATTTTTAGCGGTTTACATGAATCATGAAATTGTTATTGGGAAATGTGTGTGTGTTTTTTTTAAAGTGTATGATTATTATGAATCGTCTGCTCTGTTCTGCGTTTGCGTAACAAATTTGTAACAATTTGCAACAGCTTTGTCAACCCTCTGCAGCGAGTGAAGACCGGACCTCACCCGGGATTTTTTTTGTAATGGGATGGAAGGGGGTGGGAGGAGAGGTTTCGTTTGACCATACTTCACCACGCTGGTCAGTGCAGTATTGGTGACTAGGTGGTTAGGGGCTGGTGTGGTTAGGTGATGGTTGGTTACAGTGCCGGATGAAGCTAGTGCGGGGTCCTGAAGCAAATGTTATAAAGGGGCCATAAATAAATAAATAAACACGTAAATATTAAACGTGGACTTAAGGATAATGGGAACAGTATTTGAGTGCTTGTTTTTTTATATATATTGTTTACTAGCTGTACTAGCCGGCTTCGCCCGGGACTTGGATTCACCACGCCCGGCCGCCTTTGTCTCCCCAGTGGCGATGTTCACACACCACACCAGTTACTCGTTTGGGGCTGAGTCGACCTAAGGGAGGCCCAGTACCGGTTCAAATAATCGTCACCGGTGGTGGCCGTGAGCAGGAATTGAACTTCGCGACCAATATTAAGGGGGGAGGGATTGAGGGGAGGGAGGGATTGAGGGAGGGAGGGGACGGAGGGAGGGAGGGAGGGGAGGGGAGGGAGGGGAGGGAGGGAGGGGAGGGAGGGAGGGAGGGAGGGGAGGGAGGGAGGGGAGGGAGGGAGGGGAGGGAGGGATTGAGGGAGGGAGGGAGGGAGGAGAGGGAGGGATTGAGGGAGGGAGGGAGGGGAGGGAGGGATTGAGGGAGGGAGGGAGGGAGGGGAGGGAGGTGAGGGGAGGGAGGGGAGGGGAGGAGAGGGAGGGAGGAGAGGGATGGAGGGAGGGGAGGGAGGGGAGGAGAGGGAGGGGATGGAGGGAGGGGGGGGAGGGACTCTGCCCACCGCACATTCACGCTAATTGGGTACAACTCGAGGAACGAGTGGGGTGGTGGTGGTGGAGGAATCAATCCTCGTTCGCTCTTTGCTGTGTTCCTTGAGGACGTGCTGGCGTGCAGCGCACTCGCTCTCTGTACAGTCGCTGCTGCTGTTGTTGTTGTCATTGTTGTTGTTATTGTTGTTGTTATTGTTGTTGTTATTGTTGTTGTTATTGTTGTTATTGTTGTTATTGTTGTTGCTGTTATTGTTGTTATTGTTGTTGTTATTGTTGTTGTTATTGTTGTTATTGTTGTTGTCATTGTTGTTGTTATTGTTATTGCTGTTATTGTTGTTATTGTTGTTATTGTTGTTATTGTTATTGCTGTTATTGTTGTTATTGTTGTTGTTATTGTTATTGTTGTTATTGTTGTTATTGTTGTTATTGTTGTTATTGTTGTTATTGTTATTGTTGTTATTGTTGTTCTTCTTGTTGTTATTGTTGTTATTGGTGTTGCTGTTATTGTTGTTATTGTTGTTGTCATTGTTGTTGTTATTGTTATTGTTGCTTTTCTTGTTGTTATTGTTGTTGTTATTGTTGCTATTGTTGTTATTGTTGTTATTGTTGTTGTTATTGTTGTTGTTATTGTTGTTGTTATTGCGTTTGTTATTGTTGTTATTGTTGTTGTTATTGTTGTTATTGCTTTTGTTATTGTTGTTATTGTTGTTATTGTTGTTGTTATTGCTGTTTGATGCGTCGCACATCAGCCGGCGTCACCCAGCTCTGCGGTCCTCTACGTATTATCAAAAGTGTTATCGGCCAGGAATGTAGTCAGCTGCTGCTGATGATGATGATGATGCTGCTGCTGATGATGATGCTGCTGCTGATAATGATGATGCTGCTACTGACGATGATGATGATGCTGCTTCTGATGATGATGCTACTGATGATGATGATGGTGATGCTGCTGCTGATGATGATGCTGATGCTGATAATGATGATGCTGCTACTGACGATGATGATGATGCTGCTTCTGATGATGATGCTGCTGCTGATGATGATGGTGATGCTGCTACTGATGATGATGCTGATGCTGATGTTAATGCTGCTGGTGATGATGCTGATGATGATGCTGATGATGCTGCTGCTGCTGCTGGTGATGATGCTGCTGATGATGATGCTGATGATGCTGCTGATGATGATGCTGCTGCTGGTGATGATGATGATGCTGGTGATGATGCTGCTGATGCTGCTGCTGCCGGTGATGCTGCTGGTGATGATGCTACTGATGCTGCTGATGATGCTGCTGATGATGATGATGCTGCTGATGATGCTGCTGATGATGTTGCTGATGATGCTGCTGCTTGTGATGATGTTGCTGCTGATGATGTTGCTGCTGATGATGACGCTGATGATGATGACGCTGATGATGATGCCGCTGATGATGATGCCGCTGATGATGATGGTAAATAAATCACTTAAAAATATGTACGGAATAAAACTCAACTATTTTTTTTAATATCATTTTATGTGGGAATGCCCGCTGAGATATGTTGTGGCTATGGCAAATGATGGTTCAACGGAGTGGCCTGCTGATCATCATCATCATCATCACGTTGAAATGTATTGCAGCGGTCAAATCATTCTCGAAACGATTGACGTTGAGTTTTGATGTGGGAGGGAGAAACCGGAGGGCCCGGATCAAAATCCACGCTGCCATGGTGGGAGAGAGAGAGAGAGACACGCAGACTCCAAATATACAGCAGCAGCAGGCGTCGTCAGGATCGTGATCGAACCCACGACCTCCTGTGCACCAGGCGAGGTAGTCAACATTTCCTAGCCACCGTGATGATGATAGAGAGAGAGAGACGCAGACTCCAAATATACAGCAGCAGGCGTTGTCAGGATCGTACCCACGACCTCCTGTGCACCAGGCGAGGTAGTTAACATCTCATAGCCACCGTGATGATGATGATGATAGAGAGACACGCAGACTCCAAATATACAGCAAGCGTCAGGGTCAGGATTGAACCTATGACCTCCTGAGTACCAGGCAAGGTAGTTAACATCTCACCACCGTGATGATGATGAGAGAGAGAGACACGCAAACTCCAAATATACAGCAGCAGGCGGCAGGGTCGGGATCGAACCCACGACCTCCTGTGCACCAGGCGAGGTAGTCAACATCTCATAGCCACGGCGGTGGCGAGAGAGAAAACAATCTCAAACCCCCATCCCTAATTCCCACACCGCCACCCCCATGATTCCAACAACCCAAATTCCCAAACGCACCCCCACCTCCCACTCCTAAACCCCCCAAAATCTCCCCCCCCCCTTATTTTCGTAAACCCAACCCCTAATTCCCATACCGACCCCTAATTCTTCCACACCCCCTACCCCCGCTCCACCCCCCATTACCACCCCCCCCTCCACCCCTCCTCCACCCACCTTACTACCCCCTACCACCCCTCTAACCCCGCTCCTCCACCCCCCATTACCACCCCTACCCCCGTCTCCTCTTTACCCGGGGGATCCTGCAAATTGCCCCGATTTTCTTTGCGCCCACGTGTGTATGTGTGTGTGTGTGCCTGTGTGTGTGTGTGTGCCTGTGTGTGTGTGTGCCTGTGTGTGTGTGTGCCTGTGTGTGTGTGTGTGCCTGTGTGTGTGTGTGTGCCTGTGTGTGTGTGTGTGCCTGTGTGTGTGTGTGCCTGTGTGTGTGTGTGCCTGTGTGTGTGTGTGCGTGTGCCTGTGCGTGTGCGTGCGTGTGTGCGTGCGTGTGTGCGTGTACCCACGTGTGTGTGTGCCCGTGTGTGTGTTCCCGTGTGTGTGTGTGTGCCCGTGTGTGTGTGTGTGCCCGTGTGTGTGTGCCCGTGTGTGTGTGCCCGTGTGTGTGTGTGTGCCTGTGCGTGTGCCTGTGCGTGTGTGTGTGTCTGCGTGCGTGTGTGCGTGTGTACCCACGTGTGTGTGTGTACCCACGTGTGTGTGTGTACCCACGTGTGTGTGTGTGTACCCACGTGTGTGTGTGCCTGTGTGTGTACCTGTGTGTGTGCCTGTGTGTGTGTCCGTGGTTGTGTGTGCCCGTGTGTGTGTGTGCGTGCCCACGTGTGTGTACCCACGTGTGTGTGTGTACCCACGTGTGTGTGTGTACCCACGTGTGTGTGTGTGCCCGTGTGTGTGTGTGTGCCCGTGTGTGTGTGTGTACCCACGTGTGTGTGTGCCCGTGTGTGTGTGTGTGTGCCAACGTGTGTGTGTGTATCCACGTGTGTGTGTGTGTACCCACGTGTGTGTGTACCCACGTGTGTGTGTACCCACGTGTGTGTGTACCCACGTGTGTGTGTGCCCGTGTGTGTGTGTGTACCCACGTGTGTGTGTGCCCGTGTGTGTGTGTGTACCCACGTGTGTGTGTGCCCGTGTGTGTGTGTGTACCCACGTGTGTGTGTGCCCGTGTGTGTGTGTGTACCCACGTGTGTGTGTGTGTGTACCCACGTGTGTGTGTGTGTGTACCCACGTGTGTGTGTGTGTGTACCCACGTGTGTGTGTGTGTGTACCCACGTGTGTGTGTGTGTGTACCCACGTGTGTGTGTGTGTGTACCCACGTGTGTGTGTGTGTGTACCCACGTGTGTGTGTGTACCCACGTGTGTGTGTGTACCCACGTGTGTGTGTGTGTACCCACGTGTGTGTGTGTGTACCCACGTGTGTGTGTGTGTACCCACGTGTGTGTGTGTGTGTACCCACGTGTGTGTGTGTGTACCCACGTGTGTGTGTGTGTACCCACGTGTGTGTGTGTGTACCCACGTGTGTGTGTGTACCCACGTGTGTGTGTGCCCGTGTGTGTGTGCGCGCAAGCGTGCATCAAATCCGCAGTGGGGGAAGGCGGTAATTCGGGCCCCTGAGAAAAAAAATCGCAGCTGCACAATTTGTATTTCATTCCAGAATTACGCTCGCGGTAATGCTGATATAATAATAATAAATACATCGCAAGCGGATGTTTTTTTTTTTAAATCACCCTCCCACCACTTTAAATATTCAATGTTTTAGTTATGAGATGGGACGGTAGGGGGGGGTGGGTGATGGGTTTGTTGGGGGGGGGGGGTTCCCATTTTTTCTGGCAACAAAACAGCTGTGTTAAGATGTTAAAACACCAAACTGAAACCTTTTAACAAGGAATCGTGTCTGCATTAACCACAACGCTTGCGGTAAGAATGAAAACAGAACAAACAAACAAAAACCTCTGATAATATGTGACATTGTCTTTGAAACTGATTGGTCCACATCAGAGACAGCTTTCTCTCGAGCATGGGCTAAAAAAGGGGAAAATCTCTTCTCATAATTCGGTACTGGCAAATGGAGGTGTCATGATGGGGGGTTAGGGGGGTTTAGATTGTGACCACCACCACCACCACCCAACCCAGCTCAGCATTTGATTCCAAAGTGCTTTCGCCTAAAAAAAAAAACAATTTTACTTTAGCAAGTGTAAGGCTACATTTTGATTTAAAGCTTTCGTGACTGCAGTAATTCATGTTCTTAGCTCTTTCGGTAAAGTCACGTTGAAGGGAAACAAAAAAATAATAAAATATATTTAAGACCAAGTAGGGCCTGGAGGCAACTGATTTCAGAACATAGATGGACTCGTCCTTCTAAACAAACTGCCAAATCGCTGCCCGTGGTGCTAACGGTTTTTTTAAAAAAATAAATAAATAAATACACCGTTTTAAAACTAAATAAATAAAAGCGAACCGCCACTTCTTTCAAATGTTTCTTGCCGTTGGTTTTCACACCTGATGATGACCGTTTGTGTTATGGTCGAAACGTCGTGAGAATTTAATTGTTTTTTTATAAAAAAAAAATTTTATTTTATTGTTTCCCTTCAACGTGACTTTACCGAAAGAGCTAAGAATAAGTGTAAGGTTGTGTAGCTCTTTTTCAGAAGCGACCTGGCCCATCACAAACAACAGCTCAACGCACATGGATCATCATCATCATCATCCTCAAAAGGTGGCGGGTTTAACGACACATTTATACTCACGCGATATAACCCCAAAACAAAACATCTATTATAGACTAGTACACCTTTTGTCTGCCGTATGATCATTTTTAGTGTGTTTTTTTAAACATCCTGCCGTTGGCAAATCGTGGCTCTCGTATCGGCCCGGGGGCATATGGCAACAGCACTGAAGAGCGAGCGACACGCACACACAGACAGAGAGCGAGGAAGGCCGATGTCAAACCAATGAGACTCACCAAGATCTGTTCCCTTTGTTGCTTCGTAACCGGGTCGGCCGCTGAAGATGTCTCTGTTACCCGCTCGTTCAAAAGGGGAATTTAAAAAAAATGTTCACGATTTACGCCAGCGAATGACTCACCAACGCGCGGCTTGTATCAGCAGTGCCGGATTCAGGTTATAAAAAATATATAACCTGAATCTTAAATAATAATTTAAAAAAACACTATTGTATTTGACCAGGTAAGGGTCATCTTTGCTACGTAACTTTCATTTTTTTCACAAGCGACCTGGCTATCACGAAGGAGAGCTCAAGGAAATTGGCTGATCCTCATGCAGAAGTTGAACACCTTGGTTTTCGCGACCTTCATTGTTAATAAAAGAGGGCTTTTGGGGGGGGGGGGGGTTAGCGTAAATGCGTCGCTAAACCCCGGCACGGACAATTAGTAAGTGTTGTCACGTAAACAAAACGTGCCAATTCGTTACTAGTACAGCACGCAATTTACAATTATAACTTTTTTACACTCCAATACACCAGTTTGCTGTACTCGTAACGAATTGGCAAGATTTGTTTACGTTAAAAACTTTGATGATTAATTGGCTGTGTCGGGTGGTGGCGATCTAACCCAAAAAACCTCGATTATGGTTCATGTGGAAATGTATAGAGGCCACGTTGATTTGAAATGTGGAGGGAAAAACCTTCTGTATACCAGGCGAGGTAGTTAACATCTCCTAGCCACGGGGATGATGATGAGAGAGAGAGACACGCAGACTCCAAATATACAGCAGGCGTCGTCAGGGTCGGGATCGAACCCACGAACCTCTTGCATACCAGGCGAGGAAGATTCCATCTCCTAGCCACCAGTGGTTGTTGTTGGTGGTGCTGGCTGCCTGGTGTACAGGAGGTCGTGGGTTCGATCCCGACCCTGACGCCTGCTGCTGCTGCTGTATATTTGGGGTTTGCGTCTCTCTCCCCTTGGCCGTGTGGATTTTGCTCCGCGCCCTCCGGTTTTTCCCTCCACATTCAGAATCAAAAACCCGCGCGTTCAGAGTCATTAACAATTGATACAAATCTACGTGTATTTGTAAACTTCAAATCTAGAATGTATTTGTAAGGCGCCTTCCACTGGTGTCTCAAGGTGCCACGTAAGATTACGGCGAAGAAACTGGCCACGAGTGACGGAGCAGCTAAATCGACTAAAGTCCAGGGGTAGGGGGAAACTCTTTTCTGCCAAGGGCCATTTGGATATTTAAATCATCATCCGCGGGCCGTACAAAATGATCAACTTAAAAAAAATTGGCCCCGTTATATTTGTGTCAAACATTTTAATTAACTCGCCCCTAATGCGATGGGCTGGAACTGATTCTCTTTGGCGAGGCGTGTGATGTTGTTAGCTGGTATTGATGATGTTGCTACTCGCAACTGCTTTTCCAAGTTTTGCTCTCCTAGATTTGTTGAATTTCGAGTCCCGCCCGCGGTTGTCCTTGGCAGGGCCACACCAAATGATTTCGCGGGGCCTCATACGGCTCCCCACCCCTGGACCAAAGGGACTTACTGTAAGAAAACGCTATCTCCAAGACGCGACTTGAAAGTATCCGAACTTGTAGGTCAAAGGAATTTCCAACGGGAGGGAATTCCAGAACCGAGGGGCAGACGCCACCAGGAGCGCGTCCCGGGTTCGAGGCACGTACGGACGGGAGCGGAGGCTGCAGATCTCATTCGGCCGCTCGACCATTTCCACGTGACGATGACAAGCAAGGTGCCTGCATAATTATCCCAAGTGGCTAAAGTAGCTACAAATGTAGCTACGGGGCCCCGCGCTTTCAAGGGCCCCGCGCTAAATGCTTTCAAGCGATCAATTGCGTTCATAATAAAGGTTTTTGGGTTATGCTAATTCCTTTGTCAAGGCGCTCTGCTTCCTCTCGCACAGCTTAAAGGTCGCGGTCTGAGCTTGGCTGTGTTCACTTCAGCGCTGTTCTCTAGACAGTCTGGTCCCTTCACCTGATGAAGGCCACTTGTGTTGTGGCCGAAACGTCGTGATTTTTTAATTTTTTGTTGTTTTTTACGTGACTTTACCGAATAGAACCAAAGAGTATGAATCCTTGCAGTCACGAAAGCTTTAAATCTAGAATAGATCGCGTTATTTATAAATGTGTCGTAACCCTCCACCACCCGACACGGCCAATCAGCAAAAAAGTGTCACGTTGACAAAAGACATAAATAGTTCACTACTTTAGCCCACCGGTGTGTTGAAGAGTGAATCCACAACATTTACAGTTTGAGTACGACGTTTCGCTAATAATTACATTCAGCATCATCGGGCAATTCACCAGAATGGCAAAGCCCTCACTTGCTCCCGGTCTTAAATAGAACAGCAGGGTGACGTCATCGTTTAACTCATTCAGGTGCAGGGATTTGTGGCGGAGGGGGAGTATTGTAATTATATAATCTATTGGTAGTCAATCAATGGTTATGATTAGTAATGAGCTGTAGATTAGTAATTAGTTGCAATGTGTGTTATTGTAAGGAATTGTAATATGTATTTTTATAATATGCTTCCAGGCCGCACGAAGCCTGTAGCTGTCAGAGCGATTAAAGTTATTTATATTTCTCTCAATTTCAATAGATTATCTAATTAGTCTTTGCCAGTAATAATTAGTTTCACACAACACTTCAACGTTATCAAAATCAATTGAGTGTCCTTGTTGACAAGCATGTTCTGCCACTGCCGACAGTTGTGTTTGATATAATTTAATATTTCTTTAGTGTTCTTTTAGTCTTATGCTGATGTTACATCCCCTGCTATAGCAAATCTGTACATGGAAAACTTTGAAATAAGAGCACTTTCCTCGAGCACATTAAAACCATATTTTTGGTTTAGATATGTGGATGACACTTTGGTTGTCTGGCCACATGGTAAAAACACACTTAATTATTTTCTAATTTATCTCAATGCACAAAACCCGGTCATCCAGTTCACCATGGAAATGGAGATGCATAACACACTCCCGTTCCTAGATATTTTGCTTGAAGATGGCCTAAACGGTAAAATAACACACAGCGTTTACAGAAAGCAAACACACACTGATGCTGCCTATCTGAATGCAGATTCGCATCATCATCCAGCTCAGAGATCCTCTCTTATCAAGTCGCTCATACATCGGGCTAAAATAGTGTCAGATGGTGAAAGTCTAGTGAGAGAGATCAAACACGTTAAAGAAGCACTACGACAGAATGGCATCAATAATACTCAAATTAACAGAGCACTGAATGCCAAATCACGATCGCAAAGCAATACTGCTGAAAGCGATCAGATTGTTAAAACAATTAAAATTCCATATATCTCAGGAGTAACTGGCAAATTAGCCCGTGTTTTGCAAAAGCAAAATTCAAAAACTAGTATCTTGCACTAAAGACGAATTACCTAAATTATCAACAGAAGATGTATATCGGATTAATTGTTTATGTGGCAGATGCTATATTGGACAGACAGGACGAAAAATCAGCATAAGACTAAAAGAACAGCAAAGAAATATTAAATTATCTCAAACACAACTGTCGGCAGTGGCAGAACATGCTTGCCAACAAGGACACTCAATTGATTTTGATAACGTTGAAGTTTTGTGTAAAACTAATTGTTACTAGTGTAGTGTTTATAATGACGAATAAACTTCTTATGAGGCACACTCTGTTTATTGTAATTCTTCTCTTACACAGTCCTTAACACACAGAGGGGTATACGGTCCCCTCACCCGATAGCCTAAGGAGGTACAGCCTCCGGACTTAGCGGGACCTACACACAGGTCTCTTGATACCTAAGGAGGTACTTAGCGTGACCTACACACAGGTCACTTGATACCTAAGGAGGTACTTAGCGTGACCTACACACAGGTCTCTTGATACCTAAGGAGGTACAGCCTCCGGACTTAGCGTGACCTACACACAGGTCTCTTGATACCTAAGGAGGTACTTAGCGTGACCTACACACAGCTCTCTTGATACCTAAGGAGGTACAGCCTCCGGACTTAGCGTGACCTACACACAGGTCTCCTTGAGACCTAAGGAGGTACAGCCTCCGGACTTAGCGTGACCTACACACAGCTCTCTTGATACCTAAGGAGGTACAGCCTCCGGACTTAGTGTGACCTACACACAGCTCTCTTGATACCTAAGGAGGTACAGCCTCTAGACTTAGCGGGACCTACACAGGTCTCTTGCTAACCTAAGGAGGCACAGCCTCCTGTCTTGGCGGGACTTACTCACACGTCTACCGCTATCCTACAGTCCTCCGGCTGGGACCTAGGGGAGGCTATCTGACCCACCGCTGGCCCGGCGGGTCTTGATCACTGGATACGCCGAGCCTTAGCCCTCAGAAGGGCTGGAAGGCTGGGTCCAGGGTCCTGGCTATCTTCAGCCCGGGCTTCGGTCTTCGTGTAGGGAGAGAACTCCCCGCGCTCTGCGCGCTCAGCCTTCTTATGCCCGTTTGTGGCCAGGTCTAACCAATCCCACATTCCCACGTGGAACTGTCTGATTGGTTCTTACCAACTGTGGCTACGACCCACTTCACCTCATCTGACCCCAACCGTTTCACACAGAGGTAACGCTGCACTGCCCCTTTGATACCTAGTGGCAATGCAGGTTACTGAACAGTGAGTAGTTAGCACCTCTACACTAGCAAAGACTAATTAGAGAATCCATTGAAATTGAGAGAAATAGAATTAACTTTAATCACTCTGACAGCTACAGGCTTAGTACCGCCTGGAAGCGTATTATTAAATAATACATATTACAATTCCTTCTAGGGGAAACACATACTAATTAACTGATTACTAACGTAGCATATAATCACAATAACACACATTGCAACTAATTACTAATCTACAACTCATTACTAATCATAACCATTGACTGATTACCAATCGATTACATAATTACAATTACCCCCCCCCCCCTCCGCCTCAAATCACTGCAGCTGAATGAGTTAAATGATGACGTCACCCTGCTGCTCTATTTAAGACCGGGAGCAAGTGGAGAGAGCTTTACCATTCTGGCGAATTGCCCGATGATGCTGGATGTAATTACCAGCGAAACGTCGTACTCAAACTATAAATGTTGTTGATTCACTCTTCAACACACCGGTGGGCTAAAGTAGTGAACTATTTTGTCTTTTGTCTACGTGACACTTTTTTGCTGATTGGCCGTGTCGGGTGGTGGAGGGTGACGACACATTTATAAATAACGCGATCTAACCCAAAAACCTTTATTATGATGAATAATATTGGTCGCGAAAGCCTGCTACGTGTTAAAACTGATCAATTCCGGTTCAGTGATTCTGCACTTGCTCAATTACTCTAGTACTATACTGCCCTTCAACTTTTACGAACGACCGGGTGTTTAAGGCTAGCGATTTGTCGTATTATCTGGCTGTGCAGCAAATGAAAAAATACAATTACTTTACTATGCAAGTAAAAAAAAAAATTGTCTTTTCATATTTACGTATTTTATTTAGGGCCCCTTCTTTACATCATGCTACGGGCCCCACACTCAGCTTCATCCGGCACTGGTCGAGCTACTATCATTTTGCCACAGCCAGGTGGTAGTTTCTGAGCAAATAAAGAGCTACTGCATATTCTAGATTCGAAGCTTTCGTGACTGCAAGGATTCATACTCTTTTGGGGTTTTTTTCCCGTGAAGTAACGTAGATTAAAATAAAATTAAAGACGAAAGCTTGTGTTGCCTCCGAAACGTCGTGATTTGATATTCATATTCTTAGTTCTTTCGGTAAAGTCACGTTAAAGGGAAACAATAAAATAATAAAATATATATAAAACAATAAAAATTCTCACGGTTTGCAAACCGACACACCTGATGACGACCGTTTGTGTTATGGTCGAAACGTCGTGAGAATTTTTATTGTTTTATATATATTTTATTATTTTATTGTTTCCCTTCAACGTGACTTTACCGAAAGAGCTAATAATATGAATTACTGCAGTCACGAAAGCTTTAAATCAAAATTTAGTCGTGATTTGATTTCGTTGTTTTCTTTTATTTTAATTTTATTTTATCTACGTGACTTTACCCAAAAAAACAGTATAGCTACTGCATAGCCCAGTGTGTGTGTGTGTGGGGGGGGGGGGAGGCTTTACCTGGTAAGATATAAAAGAGTTTAACAGCTTCTAGCTTTAGACCCACCGCACGGAGCGCTCAAGCACATGGAACTCCACGGCCCGAGGTTTTTTTTTGGTGGGGGGTGGGGGTTCTGCATTTCACTGAGAGCGGCGAACGGCACTTGAGGTCCCTCTCGACGGAACATTTGAACCGACCCAGGAGACCCATCTCGCAGAGGCGTTAATAGGGCACGAGGGAGGTTCGTTGGTGGCGGTGGTGGTGGTGGTGGCAGTGTAAAAATAAAATGTACGTACCCCCCCCCCTCCCCCCCCCCCTGAAAAAATAATATATATACATATTTAAAACCCATTTTCGTGCACTAGCTGAAACTCCCCCCGGGGGACCAACTTTAACGGGAATTAAAATAACGATGTTCGGGTCTGGTAGTGGGGTGGGGTGACTCCCCTCCTCCAATCCTTAGCATCTGCTTTGGCTGTGGTCCAACGCATCGGAAGGATCTCTACGATTTAGATTTGGGGTGAGGGGGTTTCCGCTCGTTGTAGGGATATTTTTGAACGGTTGTCCTTAGCCGAACCCCTAACCGTGTCGCGAAACTCCCGGCAAAGCATGGACACATTGCATTTTTTTTTAGTTTTGTTTAAATAATGCACATGCAGTGGTCGCAGTTATGATGATAAGGATTATAACGCAGGCAGGTTCCGGCTTACGACGGTTTAATTAATCCGAACCCTAAGCGGCAACGCATGGATACAAGACATTTAGAGTTTTGTTTAAATAATTAACGTGCAGTGTTCGAAGTTATGATAATGATGATAAGACTGACAGTCTCCGGTTCACGACAGTCCAATTTCTCCAAACCCTAACCCTATAACCTAACTCCTTGGCTAGCTTATATAGTTTATAAAGTAATGAACACGCAGTGGTCAAAATTATGATGATAATAATAATCCAGACAGTGTCAGATTTACGATGGTCTAATCTACGATGACTCGCATTTACGACGCGTATATATTTAGACAATTTACAACACAAATAAACTCGATTTACGACGGTTCTTCCGAAATGACGTCTGGTTTCCAACGTGACTCGGCGCAGAGCTTTTGTTTTTCTCGAGTTGTTGTTGTTGTTACATGTATACCCCTTAAAACCCCTCTTAAAATACGGCCGATAAACAGCGACTAAAACGCATCGGCAAGTGATGTTTCTGATGCCCTTTGAGCGGAGGAGCTCTTTCTTCAAGGGCACCTCCCGGAGACACCGTTGCCCATTAAGCGAGCTCGCATCGAACATTCGAACTTATCCTGTGGAATAAACTTCGCTACGGTGGCTAGCAGATGCTAACTACCTCGCCTGGTGTACAGGAGGTCGTGGGTTCGATCCCGACCCTGACGCCTGCTGCTGTATATTTGGAGTTTGCGTGTCTCTCTCATCATCATCAACACGGTGGTTATGAGATGCTAACTACCTCGCCTGGTGTACAGGAGGTTGTGGGTTCGATCCCGACCCTGACGCCTGCTGCTGCTGTATATTTGGAGTTTGCGTGTCTCTCTCCCCGTGGTCGTTTGGATTTTTCTCCGTGTTCCTCCGGGTGTTATCCCTCCACATTTAGAAACGTGCTTTTAGAATATTTGTCTGCTGCTATGAAGCCACGCATGATCAAAATCCACTTCGTCGAGTCATCGTTTGTGGTCAGGTCGCTTCTAGAAAACGAGTTGCATAACCCAGTGCGCCTTGCCCGGTAACCTAATACATATTCTTAGCTCTTTCGGTAAAGTCACGTTGAAGGGAAACAATAAAATAATAAAATAAATATATAAAACAATAAAAATTCTCACGACGTTTAGACCATAACACAAACGGTCGTCATCGATTTGCATTGCATTGCAAACCGACACACCTGATGACGACCGTTTGTGTTATGGCAGTGGTTCTTAACCTGGGTTCGATCGAACCCCAGGGGTTCGGTGAGTCGATCTCAGGGGTTCGGCAGAGCCCCCGCCACGGAGGTCCGGACACACTTGAATTATTGTGTAAATTTGTGATGACACACACGGCCCGCTTGGCCATCACTGGCTGCAGATGATCATGCTACACTGCTTGGCCAATCAGCGCTGCGGGGAATTTAGTGCATACTCAGTAGTCAACGTGTGACTGTTGTTGTCGTACGTCGTGTGATTTCTTTAATATTTTATCCATACTAACTATGTCGGGCAAAAGAAGAAAGTGGTCGGACGAATATGTACAACATGGATTCTCATGTATCACGGAACGTGATGGGAGTAAGCGTCCTATCTGCATGATTTGCAACGCCAAGTTGAGCAACTCTAGTCTTGCACCGGCAAAACTAAAGGAACACTTCTTGAAGCTGCATGGAGACGGGGAATACAAGAACACAACACTTGCTGAATTCAGGGTGAAGAGAGCCAGATTCGATGAAAGGGCCACTCTGCCTGCTCTTGGATTTGTACCTGACAGCATCGTACGAAGTTGCTTACCTGATCGCAAAGCAGGGCAAGCCACACACCATTGGTGAAACACTTGTGAAACCAGCTGCATTAAAGATGGCGAATCTGATACTCGGAACAGCGGCCGAAGGTAAATTATCCCAAATTCCCCTTTCAAATGACACCGTCAGTGACAGAATAGAAGACATGAGTAGACATCTTGGCTCAAGTAGTCGCGGATCTGATTTCAAGCCCGGCATAATTCAGCCTTCAACTCGACGAAACCACAGACGTTTCTGATCTAAGCCAGCTTGCTGTTTTTGTACGCTATGTGAAAGACGACATGATAAAAGAAGAGTTTTTATTTTGTAAGACTCTTACAACAACAACGAAGGCAGCCAATGTGAAGAAGCTTGTGGATGACTTCTTCAGAGACAACAATCTTTCATGGGATATGGTTTCTGCAGTTTGTACGGACGGAGCTCCAGTCATGCTGGGAAGAAAGTCTGGTTTTGGTGCGCTAGTAAAGGCCGATGCACCACACATCATTGTGACGCATTGTATTCTGCACAGGCATGCGTTGGCAACAAAAACCTTACCTCCAAAAATGGCAAAAGTATTAAAAACTGTGGTGGAATGTGTGAACTATGTGCGAAAAAGTGCTCTGAGGCACCGCATCTTCAGTGAGCTGTGTAAAGAAATGGGCTCTGAATTTGAGGTACTTCTGCTCCATTCTAATATTCGGTGGTTATCCCGGGGACAGGTGCTGAATCGTGTTTTTGCCATGCGTGTGGAATTAGCCCTGTTTTTGCAAGAGCACCAACACTGCCATGCAGATTGCTTCAAAAATCCTGAGTTCATTCTCATTTTAGCGTACATGGCTGATATATTCGCAGCTCTCAATCATCTCAATCAGCAGATGCAGGGTGGTGGAGTCAATATCATGGAAGCGGAAGAACACCTGAAGGCTTTTCAAAAAAAGCTACCGTTATGGAAACGACGAACAGAGAACAATAACTTCGCAAACTTCCCGCTTCTGGACGACTGTGCAAGTAAGATCGAAGATGTGTCTGGAATCGGAGATATTTCTGTATCCACGGAACTGAAGCAAACAATTGCCACGCACTTAGATGAGCTTGCAAAGTCTCTCGACGGATATTTCCCTACAAGAGAGTCATATCCAGCATGGGTGAGACAGCCGTTCACGTTTGCTGTTGAAACAGCAGATGTCAATGATGAATTCCTCGACGAAATCATTGAAATTCAGCAGAGCCAGGTTCAACAGCAACTCTTCAGAACAACAACGCTCTCAACGTTTTGGTGTCGACAAATGAACAAGTATCCAGTTATTGCTAAGAAAGCCCTGGATTTTTTTATACCATTTGTTACAACATATCTTTGTGAGCAATCCTTTTCGAGGATGCTGGACATAAAAACGAAGAAAAGGAACAGACTTTGCTGTGAAAATGACATGAGAGTGGCACTTGCCAAGGTGAAGCCACGCATATCTGAACTGATCTCTCAAAGGCAACAGCAGAAGTCACATTGATTTCCAGGTATGTAATTTGTTGTGAGTTTATGCATTTTGTTGGTTTTATTCTTTGAACAAGGTAATGTTCATGCACGGCTCATTTTGTGTACCAGTAAAAAACATATCTACGTCTTGAATTTGAAAAAAATCACATTTTATTTTTCACTAAAGAGGGGTTCGGTGAATGCGCATATGAAACTGGTGGGGTTCGGTACCTCCAACAAGGTTAAGAACCACTGTGTTATGGTCTAAACGTCGTGGTCGAAACGTTGTGAGAATTTTTATTGTTGTTGTTGTTGCAATGCAAATCGACACAC